>NC_090848.1:1765000-2010000 GCF_024217435.2 Syngnathus scovelli
AGAATATCTTTATAATATCTTATTTGTTTGCATGGGTTAGGGTTAGGGTTAGGGTTAGCGTAAAATGATGTGGCGGGCCGTCTCTGGCCCCCGGGCCTTGGGTTTGACAACCTACATAAAAAAAAAAAATCTTTGTTTGCAAGATTGCTAATCTCCAGAGTCATATTCTCGAAAAAATGCATCGAATTTTTAAACGCCGCCATAAAAAAAAAAAAGCCCCTATAGGGTCACTTTCGCCGACTATTTAATGTGCTGCTAATCGCTACATGTTGTGAACTCCACTCAACAAAACGACTCAAGCCGTCATAAATTTAATATTCCTGATTAAAGTTTTACTGTTCCATCAGCTGAGGGTGCCTTGAATGAAATTTGTGTCAGGTCTTTTTTTTTTTCTCATCTCATAACTAAAACTTTAAAGTGTGTTGAAGAGTTTCGACGAGAAGCGATGGAGTGACTTTAAGCGTAAAGATTTTCTCCGGTGACTTTTGCAGCAAACCCGCCCTCTGATCTTGAGCCTCAGTTCGGGAACATCTCGGCCGTTCGCGCGGGTCGTGTACATGCAGCTCGTGTGACCCCGGCATCTGCCCGTCGCCCACTCAATTAGCTTCTCCAGCTCAAACCCAGTGAGGTCATCACCTTTTCTGTTTCTCTTTTCATTTCCTGTCCAACTTGCTGTGTCAGCCTTTCAAACACAGCGAGAAACAAGCACCAGAATGAAAGGAGAAAATAAAGGAGATGGAGGAAGAAATGTAAAAGGCGATGACACTGGAGTGGGTGGACACATCGACCAGGAATTTTCAGGAATTTTCAGGTCATCATTCGGAGCCCGGAGATAACCTTCCTCAACACAGCAGAAAACACAACTTGTATTTTTGGACCTAAAACACAAATTTAAAAAAAAAAAATATATATATATATATATATATATATATATATATATATATATATATATATATATATATATATATATAATTTATTATATATTTTTATATTTTTTTTAAGCTAATATATTTATATATTTTAAACTAAACTAATATATTTTATATATATATATATATATATATATATATATATATATAATTTATTATATATTTTTATATTTTTTTAAGCTAATATATTTATAGATTTTAAACTAATATATTTTATATATATATATATATATATATATGTAATATATTTATTTTATTCTTTTTAATTAAAAAATAAATAAAATAAATTTGACAGATAAAAAAATTTTCAACAAAAATATGAAAAATATGATTTCACACTCACACACACGCACTCACATAGACGCACACACAAAAGTGAGTTCCAATAATGGTTTATTACACATCTGCTCACCTTTCAGTCACACACACACACACACATTTTCATTGATCGGAGCCATTTTATATCCTCTCTCAGACTTTCTTTGTAGCCGATCTGAAATCATCCCCTCTAATAACTCATCAGCGCGCATGGTCAGCAAATCTCATTTATCACTGTAGCCCAGGTCCCCTCGCCGCCATTGCGGGTGGAGCCCGAGTACCCGCAGCAATATGGAGAATCACCCAGTGAGGAAAGGGCAGCGCACTAATCTTTGCGGAGCAAACGATCTATAAAGCAATATAGGAGTTTATGAGCTATGGGTGTTGTATGAAATCAGACCCACTTCAACCACACGACAGTCTTTGTTTCCTCTCACATTCAGATTTTTTTTTTTCGGAATGTCTCGCTTTCAAAGTATGGAGCTCACTCACACCAAGTACTTGTCCCATTTTTTTTTTAACTCGTGTGCATTTTTTTCTTTTCAGTTTGTCCTGGCACAGAGAACAAGCTAAGCACCCTCTCAGATCTGGATCAGCAGTACCGCACCCTGAAGAAGGTCTACGAGAACTGCGAAGTTGTCATGGGCAATCTGGAGATAACCAGCATCGATCGCAACCGGAACCTCTCTTTCCTCAAGGTAGGAAGACAATTCTTTATTATTATCAACTTTCTGGATTATGTTGGCCTCCCTGGAGGAAAAGCACAAACATGATTTATGAGTTTCAGCACCACGGACAGTGACACATGTTTACAGTACAATGGGGAAAGCTCTCACTTGTAATGTCATAAATATTGTAAGAGGCAAACATGGCTTCGACCTTCAAAATTGTACATTCAGGACTGAATGTCAATATGGGCTTGTTCATGGATGTCACGACTAGCTGCAAGGAAGACAACATAGCAACGTATTATATGGATGGAATATACTGCCCCTTGTGGCCGATATGCGTTTACCAGGAGTAGCACAATGCCCTTTGTATGTACGTATTAATTCATTAAAAATATGAACCATTCTTTTTTTAAATTGTTAACTTGCGATTTAATTTATTAAGATTCAAATTTGTCTACAGTAGAATACTGCGTATTTTTTGTGTATCATTTATTTCAACGGAGAAAGATGACATCATAAATCAAAATCTCACTGCATTTAATATAATCTGGGATTTGAAAACCATGGCAAGATCCGTTGTAATATTCCGAGCAGGAACTAGCTTCATATTTTATTCAGATAAAAAAAAAAAAATGGTCTGTACATTGCCTGTGTAAAAAGTGCCGGCCAAATATTATGATTGCGCGACCACAAATTCTAATTAAAGCAGCTGCTTTAAATGTTAACGATGAACAAAGTGGAATTAAACGGCCCAGGTATGCGCAATCGGGGGACAACTTTTAAATCACAACAATGGCTTGTAAAGTTCAATTTGAGGCCACTGTCGTTTCAACACCATGGACAGAGTCACCGGGGCCGCCACCGTGTGCGACTCACAAAGCTCAGCACCATGGACAGATAAATGTGTGCGCCATCCACTCACTTCATGCTGTTTAATGAAGTGCGTGCAGTCTAATTACTGGGCCAGCGCTATAAAATGAACACTATAAACAGTCCCATTAGGCTCAGCATCATTAGGGAAACAATTAGACATCTGGGGATTGTTAAGTGGATGCGAGAAGGGTCAGATATCTGGAGTTTAGACGGTTGCTATGGCAACTATTTGTCGCAGAGACACCCCCGTTATTACTTGACCACAGTTTGATGCTCACCTGTTTTTATTATGAATAAGTTCCTCTTTATTTGATAGTTTGTTTTGAAATGATTAGGACGGGCTCTTTCGTCGTGATTATTTAATTTGTTAGAGATTATACATTAGTTAATTGATGATTAAGTTGGCAGATGGGGAAAACTTTTGTCCACCAGCACATTGTGGTTTCAGTTGGATGAGCAAGAATCAAATGTTTTTTTTTCCAAACATACTTTTATTGAAAAATAAAAATTTTACGCATAATTACTCGCTGAGGCTTATTATAAAAAAACAGGACCATATTTTACCAAATCTGACGTACCTAAAATATTATTTTCTGAGAACTCAAATATCCATTTTATAGACAGTCAGTGCATGAATAAATTGTATTGTAAATTCATACCACACTATTAGCCTTGGGCCGCCCGAGGAAATTTTGGGGTGGCTGTTTAACTGCAGACAAAAATAGCAGCTGTGATAAAATTACAAACTTGAGTGTGTGTGTGTATGGGGGTGGGGGGGGGGGGGGGGGGGGGGGTGTTAAGCGGTGGTTGCCACAGCCACGCAGTGATGGAGCGGGTGAGAGCAATGGACAGGACAAACGCTGACAGGTAGATGGATGGGTCGGCTCAGCGAACACTTCAGGTTCAAAGTAGATATCTGACTTTTCCATAGTGCCCACCTACACATTTGTTTTATTTTCCCCGTCATTCTGTGAGATAATACGAGCAGGTCCTCGTGAAAATTGACTCTATGTGCAAAGTATTTAAAAAAAAATACTTTCATTAATTTAATTTAATTAATTTTACTAAAAAAAAATTTGGTGTGCAGCACTTTGAGTGCCAAACTATATAAATAAATAAATAAATAAATAAATAAATAAATAAATAAATAAATAAATAAATAAATAAATAAAGCGGACTTTGACTTTGACTGAAAAGTGCGATACAACTTACAAAAAACATTTACCATTTACCAATATGGCTTTTCCTAATGTATGCATTTTAGCCACTAGAGGGCAGTGTAATACAGTCAAGCAGACAAAAACGAAGAAGAATTTCACCACTACTACCTTCACGAATTAATCGTTCAACATTTGTCGTTTGAGTCAAACCATTCAAACTTTTCTTTCCCAAATTACTGCATTGCTAATTATTTCCACAATTTCCACAACCAAATTCCTGAATCAAAAGCAAAATTCTTTTTTGTAAATACAAAATTACATACAAAATACATTTAAAAATTAATTCACTTTGTACGTATATACCGACATTGCTTCATCCCTCAATCTTTTATTTTTTAATCATTTAATCACACAACAGGACGGCCAATTCAGTACGTTGTGACGCTGAGTGAGCTCCTCAAACCTCCACCTTCGGAAAAGTCCGTGTGAAAAGCTCACCACTGATCAAAAGGGATCACCAAGCCTTCGCCTGGCATCACTCTCCACGTTAGTTGGCCACCGGCTGCCTGTCACTCACAATGACCCATTTTCCCAGAAGTGAATCGGGGAGCTGCGCCAAGTGGCCCCAGTGGCCCCCAAGCGGCTAATGATGTCACCTATGCGGACGTGCTCTTCATTAAACTCCGATCAATATGGCAGCCAGAGCTAGCAAGCATGAAGGCAGTATGCCAAGGTTGCCTTCAGAGCGGCCATGTCGGTGGATTACGGCAAACACACACGCTTGTGCACACATATCATCCCCGCCCGCCCGCCTCTCCCATGTCGGCAAACACAAACAGTCGTGAAGAGGGATGAAGGACACGTTCGCCGACGTGCGCGGCGTGTCGCGGGCAGACAGCAACACTTTTCAATCGGCTTATCTACGGCAAGCACCGGCCGAGAGTGACGTGGAGAGACGGATGACGTTCTCGGAAGAGGCCAACCAGTGAGGGAGATGTCTTCATACCAAATGCTCCATGTTTTTTTTTTTTTTTTATATAAATTGGACAATGTAAAAATCTGTGTACTTTAAGTATTTACATTGAAAGACCAAAACGACATCCCTTCACTAAATAATCGTGCCATAATTGTGACCTGTGTCTGTTTTTGGATGGCTTGGAAAAACTATTGGTGGTAACGAATCCGGTTTTTGGCGTTATTAGAACTCTTTTTGGCAGCTAAATTAGCACCCTGCTTTCTCAAGCCATCGTGCCCGCATCTTATGGTTTAATAATGGAAGGTTTGTGGAAAAAAAAAGCCCAAAATAATAAAAAAAAAAGACTAATTTCTTCTCTACTGAGCCTCAAATGTACTGTATTGTTTATTTTGGAAGCTTTTTAAAACATTAAACCGTTAGTCTCATGAAAAAAAATAGATAATAAAATAAAATAAACCATTCTAAAGATTTTTAATTGAAAAATCAAATCAATAAATTAAATTAAATTAGAAAAAGTCACATCTTTAATACTGTTGCTGACATAAATTAATTTCCCCCAAACAAAATTCATATTTCTCCACAGCTACATATCAAAGTCCTGGAAGAAAAAATAAAATAAACCATCCTAAAGATTTTTAATTGAAAAATCAAATCAATAAATTAAATTAAATTAGAAAAAGTCACTTCTATGATACTGTTGCTGACATAAATTAATTTCCCCCAAATATAATTCTAATTTCTCCACCGCTGCATATCAAAGTCGTGGAAGAATGAATGCGATACACCTGTTTTACTTTTTCCTTGACTTGATACAAAATACAAAGCAGTCTGTAAATGATGAAGTGTCATAACGCCAACACAAGTACATGACTAACATGGGAAATATCACACAAGTGGGACCTGCTGCTCTAGTGTATATCATCGCGACGGGGATTCTCATCGTAGGTCCAAGGCCACAAGCTGAGTGCTAAAGATAATGAAAGCTCAGACGCTATACGCTACATCACGACCTCCGCTTTGACGAACATTTCTACACATTTACTCTACATTAAATAACGAGAGCAAGCGACAACAAATGATTTAACAAATGAATGATAATTCCACAAAAATTGGTGTTAGCAGCAGCGTTAGCCGATAGCTTGACATGCTAACCTGTCAAAACATCACGACCTCCGCTTTGACGAACATTTCTACACATTTACTCTACATTAAATAACAAGAGCAAGCGACTACAAATGATTATTTATTTAGTAACAGTTATCTGACTTTGCTAACACAAATAATTCCACAAAAAGGTGGTGTTAGCAGCAGCGTTAGCCGTTAGCTTGACATGCTAACCTGTCAAAACGTCAGCATTAATGTGGGTTTCAAACTAGGGTTAGGGTTTCAAAGTAGGGTTTCAAACTAGGGTTAGGGTTTCAAAGTAGGGTTTCAAACTAGGGTTAGGGTTTCAAACTAGGGTTTCAAACTAGGGTTAAGGTTTCAAAGTAGGCTCAAGGTTTCAAACTAGGGTTAGGGTTTCAAACTAGGGTTTCAAACTTGGGTTAGGGTTTCAAAGTAGGGTTTCAAACTAGGGTTAGGGTTTCAAACTAGGGTTTCAAACTAGGGTTAAGGTTTCAAAGTAGGCTCAAGGTTTCAAACTAGGGTTTCATACTAGGGTTAGGGTTTCAAAGTAGAGTCAAGGTTTCAAACTAGGGTTAGGGTTTTAAATGTATAAAAGGTAAGTTAGAAATTGAAATGCCATTATGTCAAAAACATGTCTTTTGAAGAATACCTGGAATATGAAAAAAATAACTTTTTATTATGAAGCTATTTCAGAAAAATAACCTCACTGGGTCATTTTTTGACCCCCTTATGCATTTTTGCACAGAATGAGAAATCTACAGAATGTCCGACACCAGTTGGCGATTTGATGCCAGGTTATGTTTTGCCAATGTCAGGAAGACGAGGCAAAAACAAACGTGTACGCAGTCGTTATCTCGTCACCGTCATGTCCGTTTCTTCCTCACTCCGATGAAAGCAGACGTTCTCTCTTCGATGTGGAATGAAAGTCTTGCAGTTTCTATGCCACTGGCGAACAAAGCCATTTCCATAAAATGAAAAGCTATGGCCGCAATCAAACCCTAGCATGTCCTCAAGATGATCCCACGGTGCGTCTTTTTGCTTATCAAATCGTAAGATATTGTCCATGACACTTGCTAACAGGGCCCTAATTAATGCACTAAATCAATTGAAAATGGCTGGGCTCAGTGCAGAGTGGCCTACCGGGATGGCGAGATCACGGCAAATGATGGCGGCAGACGCACGCCGCCAAGAGGGCCATTTAAAGCACTCATCCAATCCCGTTTAGCGCGCACAATCCCTGACTGGAGCTGCAAATCGTAGCTGTAGGATACTTAACGTGCCGTGCGCATTTCTTAGAGTGAATTCCCTCGAAAGGATTCTGTTTTTCAAGCTAACGTCTCCAAAAGTGTTGGAAAGGTGAGGCTAATTTTATTTTTGCCGTAGACTGATATTGTGTTGACATGAAAAGATGACGATAAGACAAGAGCTCGACATTTCTGATATCACAAGTGGATCTGATGCTGACGCAATCTGGATACTTCCGTCTCAACGCACCTGTTTATTTTTTTCGTGAAATAATTGGAACATGTGACTGACGTTGCTTAGGTTTTGATGATGCAAAAATAGGTGTGTTTGTTTGTTTGTGTTAGCATGAACAATTGAGAGCTGCCTGTGATTGAAAAATAAGAAATTGTGAAGATGAGACAACGTGGGAAATTAGTCAGAATAGATACCTAGATAGATAGCTAGCTAGCTAGCTAGCTAGCTAGATAGATAGATAGATAGATAGATAGATAGATAGATAGATAGATAGATAGATAGATAGATAGATAGATAGATAGATAGATAGATAGATAGATAGATAGATAGATAGATAGATAGATAGATAGATAGATAGATAGATAGATAGATAGATAGAGCTCGGGCAGTCCATCGATTTCGATGAAGACATTGCTCCAGATTAAAAGTATAGATAGATAGATAGATAGATAGATAGATAGATAGATAGATAGATAGATAGATAGATAGATAGATAGATAGATAGATAGATAGATAGATAGATAGATAGATAGATAGAGCTCGGGCAGTCCATCGATTTCGATGAAGACATTGCTCCAGATTAAAAGTATAGATAGATAGATAGATAGATAGATAGATAGATAGATAGATAGATAGATAGATAGATAGATAGATAGATAGATAGATAGATAGATAGATAGATAGATAGATAGATAGATAGATAGATAGATAGAGCTCGGGCAGTCCATCGATTTCGATGAAGACATTGCTCCAGATTAAAAGTATAGATAGATAGATAGATAGATAGATAGATAGATAGATAGATAGATAGATAGATAGATAGATAGATAGATAGATAGATAGATAGATAGATAGATAGATAGATAGATAGATAGATAGATAGAGCTCGGGCAGTCCATCGATTTCGATGAAGACATTGCTCCAGATTAAAAGTATAGATAGATAGATAGATAGATAGATAGATAGATAGATAGATAGATAGATAGATAGATAGATAGATAGATAGATAGATAGATAGATAGATAGATAGATCCACAGATAGATCCTCTAAGTGCAAGATGTTCTCTCTATCTTGGATTTGATTGGTTTAATTGTAACACTATCTTGGCTAAATGCTTTGACACCTCCACACAGCGTTGCAGTCAAACACACACACACGAAGACACGTAGCTTGTGTCGCTACAAATCGGGACATCCATCAGCGATTAGGATTTGATTCAGGGGTAATGAAGCAGCTCAGCGGCGCAACGTGCTGTGTGTCACAACTACATGTGACGGAAAATGGCCTCCCTAATCACGCCACACGCATGCATAACATGCACATACACGCCACCGAGATCGTTTTAATTCACATCACAGCTGCTGCGTTTGTTTGCAGTTTGCTAAGCTCCCGATGGTGCCGTTTAGGAGGAAATATCGACATTTGGATTCCGGACTTAGCCTCTGACACTACTTTGCCATATCCCGTGCTGGTCTTCACTTTGAGTTCTTGTAGCAATCGGTGCAAAGATTCATCGACTGCTTATTGATTACTAAATTAATGGAGAAGGATTTTTAATAATAGATTACCGTATTTTTTGCACTATAAGGCGCACTTAAAAACCTTCAGTTTTCTCAAAAGCTGACAGTGCGCCTTATAATCAGGTGTGCCTTATATATGGACCAATATTGAGCCACTACAGCAGGCGTGTCCAAAGTCCGGCTAAATGTATATATCTTATATATAGACAAAATTTTAAAATGGGCCATTCATTGAAGGTGCGCCTTATAATCCGGTGTGCCTTATAGTGTGGAAAATACGGTAATCGTTAAGACAGTCATTTTAATTTAAAAGTGTACAAATCTTGTCAATATTTTATTATTTATTATTATTAATAATAATGATAATAATAATAATTTCCAATATGTCATCCCCCATGAAAGCGGACTGATTATATTTGTGTTGAGTCAAAATAAAACATTTGCATTTTCAATAATCAGCATTTTTTTGTTGCCTATTTTGTTACAAATCAAAACATTACTGAAATTATCATTATTTTAAATTCTAAGTTCAGAAAACATAAATTAATGCACATTTTATAAGCGTTGGAAATTGAAAGGTGTTTTTTATTCAATTCTTCTTTTAATCGGCAACATATCGACATCATCGATTAGTTGCATCCCTATTTTTAAGGTTTCCACACTTTTTTTCTCATGTGACAAGAATCGCCACTCTGGCCTCACCTCATGAGTTGTGTATGTCCACAAGGTTTTGTCATCGTGTCAGAGTTTGAGGAAGTGTGATGACGCCCATCACACACTCCCTTTTGGTAAATTGAGACGTTTTTTCGACCGCAAAATGCGTCTTGACAAGTAAGATGCCTCGCAGAAGCCGCTTATAAAACAATCTTCTGCCTGATGCTCGGCCTGTCCGAGACAATAAGTATCAGCGTTGGGAGCGAGAAATTCAAGTGCTGCTCGAAGCCCAGCGCTTGTAAACACAAAATTGCCGGCAGGGTGTCAACCCAAAGTCAGAGTCTCGCAAATTTGATTAAATGTCGCAACATGCTGCCTGACCGCCACTTTGGACAACAATTGGACTCAAGTATGGAGACACAAGTTGGTGTCAAAGTTAAGGCCCGGGGGACAGATCTGAGATCATTCTATGTGGCCCGTGAAAGCAAATCATGTCTGTTAACTTCAGTGATGTTGGCTAAAATCTGTCCCAAAATATTTGTCATGTGTAATTTTTTTTTTTTTTTCATTGTCATAATGGCCCTTAGAGGAAAGCCCGCTTCAAAAATAAGTTTGACACCCCCGAGTTAGTGGGAAACTACAGTTAAGTCAAAAGTTTAAAAGTTTGTTATTTTACTACCGTATTTTCCGGAGTATAAGGCGCACCGGACTATAAGGCACACCTTCAATGAATGGCCCATTTTAAAACTTTGTCCTTATATAAGGCGCACCGGACTATAAGGCTCACCATTAATGCATTATGTTAGATTTTGAATCCAAATCAAATCATTCTCCATTTTATTTTTTTTATTTCAACTTCAGACGCAACAAATGACTTTATAATCACAAAATAATGATCCAGTCTTTTTGATTCATGATTCATAGTCGTCAGCGGGCCACTTATGATTGATTTCATGACACAATGTTTCGGGACAGTTTAAATTTAGGAATTTGGTCCATGTATAAGGCGCATCGGACTATAAGGTGCTTTTGAGAAAATGTTAGGTTTTTAGGCGCGCCTTATAGTCCGGAAAATACGGTACTTCTGTTAAGAACTTTACTGTCGGCTTTTGAGTAAATTTTATGTTTTTAGGCGCGCCTTATAGTCCGGAAAATACGGTACTTCAATTAAGAACTTTACTGTCAGCTTTTGAGAAAATGTTAGGTTTTTAGGCGCGCCTTATAGTCCGGAAAATACGGTACTACAATTAAGAACTTGGCTCATCTCAGCATGGAAGCATTCGGGAGATTTTCTCAAGTCATCCACCTAGACAAGTGATCTTCACAGTGACGTATTCTGGGGCGGTATTTTTCATTTATTTCAAAGTCAATGGCCCTCTCAAAGGCATGCCATTTTTTTTTTTATTTCGTATTTTAACAGGATTCCTCCAAATCTTGAATGTCACGCCCGAGTGCTCTCAGCATACTTGGCAGCCAAATAGCCCCATGAGGTGAAGAGGTGCATGGCGCTCTTACGCAGCCCATTGAGACCCATTGGTAAACAGGTCCCCGCCCGCCCATTGACTTTGCCGCCACGTGGAGGATTCAGGTTGCACCGCCGCTCAAACGGTTGCGAGTGTGTGCTGACATGCGCCACTGCACTCTCCTTGACTCACTGGCGGAGTGAGTGCTCTATATGTATGGAAATGAGCAGTAATCACCATAATATGTGTCCCATCTTCTTGTATTGTAACCGCGTTATTAGATTTTCCCCAGCCCGATGGATTTCAGCCCTTTATCCATCCATTTTTTTTTCCCAGACCTACCTGCTTTTTTTTTTTTTTTCCCCGTCCGCCATGTTTACTCTTCCACTCATCCGGATGACAGATGCAGGGGTGCAATTAATTCTACTTAAAAACGTGATTTTCCCGCCTCAGCGTCCTTAAACTTTGCTCAATTTTGTGACTTTGCGGAAAAATCTTCACCGCCAGCATCTCGTTATCGAGTACCAATAAGGCCGCAAGGTGTTTTTGTTATTGTAGCGCCGTCGTAGCGAGCCGGCCTTAAGTACCTCATTATTTTCCCCCGTGCGATTCTGACTTGAGTAAAATAAGAGTGCGAGGAGATAAACTATAATCTTTTCTCACACTAACATCCTTGTTTTCCGACTTGACGCTTTCTCAGTCAATAAAATATAATCGTACGCTGTTTTTGAAATGATGTTATGAAGGCGTCGTCTGAAAATCCCGGGTGCTACCCCGAGGCAGTTCACGAGAAGAAAAGGCAGACATTTGTTTGCATATTCACTGGCGAAGTGCCTCCCAAGCTGCCTGGGAAAAAGTCGCCTGAAACGAGCGTTTTATTCAGTTTGCTTGCATAAGTTATTGCTAATTTGTGTTTGTGGATTCTCGTGAGGTGACCTACTTTAAGTGACGAGAAGAGATGATGGTGTGATTTCTTGATAGGCTCTCAGACAGCTACTTTACCTCTGGTCCGTTTGCCTCTGAGCAAAATGGCGGCATTGTTAACAAGATCACTTCAAGACAAACTGGAAATTTGGCTTAATGACACCAATCATGTCATAAAAGCAAATTTATCCAGGTGAGCTGCCAGGAAGGACGAATATTTTATTTTATTTTATTTTATTTTATTTTATTTTATTTTATTTTATTTTATTTTATTTTATTTTATTGATGATGATGATGATAGAACTTTATTCATCCCACAGCGGGTAAATTTACTTGCCACAGCAGCGTACAAGTAATTATTTTATTTTATTTTATTTTATTTTATTTTATTTTATTTTATTTTATTTTATTTTATTGATGATGATAGAACTTTATTCATCCCACAGCGGGGAAATTTACTTGTCACAGCAGCGTACAAGTAATTATATTATTTTATTTTATTTTGCTTTATTTTATTTTATTTTATTTTATTTTATTTTATTTTATTTTATTTTATTGATGGTGATAGAACTTTATTCATCCCACAGCGGGTAAATTTACTTGTCACAGCAGCGTACAAGTATTATATTATATTATATATTATATTATATTATATTATATTATATTATATTATATTATATTATATATAATTTATATTATATTATATATATATTATTTAATATAATATTTATAACATAATATATCAATAATAAAAGGACCTGTCTGTCCTGTCTTCTGTCTTTTCATTAGAAGATGGTCTTGGTCTTCTCTGCCAAATTCTGGTTCGTAAAATGTTGGCTGATATACTCGACCGAGTGAGCTATTCTGCTAAAGTTCTCCTTTTGGATGGCAGCAATCCTCAACAGGGGTGAAAAAAAATAAAACACAAAAAAGCCCTTGGAGTACTGAAGTACACACTCGAAATCTGACACAAGAGCGATGCTTGACAGTGTGTTTTTTTTTGTTTTTTTTCTTCGCTGGAGATGATGGAAATAGTCGGGCTGCTTGAGAGTTCCTACAAAAGTTCAACCTTGGATGACATTGTATTCACGGCATATCTGATGTGGGAAAATGAGCTTTTTGTTTTGCTATCGTATACCTGCCGAGGTTAAAGAGTCCGAACAGCAAGAGTCTTTTGCACTTTTTTAAAACAAACTTTTTGGTCTTGCCCATCATGCTGCTTGACCTGCTAAAAAAACGGGCCAAAAAAAATCGTAATACTTCTCATGCTTCTCGACCAAAGCCTATTGGTCACAAATCTTTAATCTACATATTTACAAGTATATTTAATCCCATCGGAGAATTAAATTACATCAAAGATATGGGCAGAATAATCCTTTTAATTAAATTACAGAAAAAGCATTTTTTTTGTTTATTTTTGCTTTCCCTCGCTCCCACTTGAAGATTTTTTCTGACGTTGCTATGCAACAAGGGAACTTCTTTTTTTTTTTTTTTTGTGTTGTCTGGACTTGGGGGCCGGCCGCTAGAAGGGCGCACAGTGGGAGGAGCCGGGTCGGGTGGCGACGAAGCCTCAGTGGGGACCCGGAGGGCTTCGAAGGAACTTAATGATAGCTGGCTGAGCTCAGCAATCCCCCAGCAGTGAACACAAGGCCACAGTGGGGGTCAAAGTAATGGCAGGGAATGACTTCCTACCAGGGGGCGGAATCAAGAAACCCCTGCAAGAACGTAATGTTGTTTTTATTTTTTTTAAAACACGCCACAACTTTGTTTGCTCTTTTTCACTTTCTCACAATAGGCTCTGTAATAAGTATGCTAATCAAATTCTCCAGTGAAATGAATGCTGCTATTTTATGATGTTGTTCTTTTTTCTTTGGATGATTGACGTGCTGTAATCTTGCTAATAAGCACCTCCATTTTGTGTTTTGCTTTCTTTTGTGTTTGTGCTACAATAGCCCCGGTCCTGGCAGCGAGCCACATTATGGCCGCTTGTATGGGACACCTGTTATTATCCTCAAGCGCTTAACTATCAGTCGAGCGCACTCGTGCATTTTTCTGCTGCACGCCTTCTCCCAGGCCAGACTGGGGACAAACCCATCATTAGTCACCTGGGAATTTGCACGCAAGCGCGGAAGAGGTGTTCCCGGAGACTTTTCAATGTCACGGGAATCGGTCAGAAAAATCGAGCAGGCTTTTATATGGGTTTGAAAGAAAGTAGTTCATGCTGTAAAATGGGGAGGGAATTAAATCGTTTGGAGATACATCCCAAAAAAAAAAAAAAAAAAGACATGAGCTAAAAAAAAAAAGTTATGCTTCTTCTCATTTCTTTTTGAATGGCTTTTTTTTTTTTTCTCCGTGTTTATTTTGCTTCCTCAATTTCATTTTATGCAAAGAAATTGTCTGAGAACAAACATATTTGAATATTCGGAATAAAAAAGATAATATATAAAATAAAAATAATATTTAAAAAAAAAAATATATATATATATATATATATATATATATATATATATATATATAATATAAACTATATGATAAATAATAAAACACATAATATAATAGAATGTAAATTAAAAATAATATAAAGAAATAAATAAAAAAAGAATTTGTCTGAGAACAAACAGGAAGCAGCAGGAATATTTGAACAAACATATTTGAATATTCGGAATAAAAAAGATAATATATAAAATAAAAATAATATTTAAAATATATATATATAATATAAACTATATGATAAATAATAAAAAACATAATATAATAGAATGTAAATTAAAAATAATATAAAGAAATAAATAAAAAAAGAATTTGTCTGAGAACAAACAGGAAGCAGCAGGAATATTTGAATATTCGGAATAAAAAAATAAATAAATAAAATAAAAATATTTAAAATATATAATACAAAATATATGATAAATAATAAAACACATAATATAATAAAATATAAAATAAAAATAATATTTAAAAAAATAAAAGAACAATAATCACATTCATTTTACCAAATCAACACTTTTTAAATGTACCTTCTATAAAAATGTCAGAGCTCATTGACTCCATTTCTTCATTGCAGTCCATCAGAGAGGTGACTGGTTACGTGCTGGTGGCTCTCAACCAGTTTGACTACCTCCCGCTGGAAAATCTACGGATCATCAGAGGCACCAAGCTGTACGAAGGTCGCTATTCGCTTGCCATCTTCCTCAACTACAGGCGGGATGGATACTACGGATTGAGGCAGCTGGGCCTTCGGAACCTAACAGGTAGGTGACGTCATATTCAGAAACACTGCACAAATGATCTTAACATAATCTGATCATCACAAACAAATCCAAAGTTGCAACGGATCGAAAGAACATCAAATTATTTTCACGAGTCACAATTTGGTTCACGCCAGATGGCGAAATTGAAATCTCCTCTGCCGATTAATGTTGCCATCAAACTACAAATATATTTTTGTTTTTGCTCATTTGAAAAATGTCACAATTCCCCCGCTTGTGTTTGACTTATGCATATTTAATAAGCGCAAAATTAGCGCTCAGAGTTTGATGTCACGTCATTGCTACCAAATTAATTTTTTTGTATGGAAAGATCAAATCTGTGTGAAAAGCCTTATTTTCCCTTTTAATTAAATTTCTGTTTATGCACTCAAAATTGTTCCGCTCTTGCTGAGTGTGCTCGTAAATGGATGTTTTGGGTTTAGTATCGGCGTACTTTGCTTCTTAATTGTATTTGCGTTATTTCGCCATACCAATTTGTGGCCGTGGCCTCGCAATCAGCTCATCTCCTTTTCGATGTGCTGCTGCAAGCCAATATTATCCTTTATCATATATTTGAAATGAATTAATATACGTTCAAGACAAGAGAGAAATTCTCCGGAAAAGTCATCAACCAGCTCCAGATTGTGTGAACCAAACATAAAGTTTTTTTTTTTTTTTTTGGCATCAATCTCTGCAGACTTTGGGACATTTGATTGAAATCTGTTCTGTTCTTCCAGTCAGAACAGAACAACATCCTAGAGCGTGTCAAGTTGTGGCCAATTGGAAATTTACTTCCAAGCATGCTTGTCCTCCAAAGTGCAGCCAAGGAACAAAAGTGTCCTACAAAGTTGCCAGAAATTTCAACAACTTGTTGGAAAAGCAGCTTGTCTTTGTGTCAACTTCCAAATCCACAGCAAAAGGACTATAACATTGAAAAAATATTTTGATTTTTCATCACACATATTTTTTTTTCTATTTAACAATCATTGTGTTGGTCAGAGTTCGTATTTCAAGATTTATTTTAACTCATTCATTGCCAACCCAGTTACCGTATTGGCTTGAATATAAGACGGTGTTTTTTGCATTGAAATAAGACTGAAAAAGTGGGGGGTCGTCTTACATTCGGGGTTTAGAGATTATACCCATTCACAACGCTAGATGGCGCCAGATGTCTTTAAAGTGAATGCTGAATTTAACTCCCAAAGCGAACCACTGTCACGAAGAATAAAAATAAAAATAGCGGTAGCACGAAGAAGAAAAATAAAAAATAGCGGTAAGAAAGAAAAGAGAAGAAAAAAAGAGAGTTTGCATTATTTTATTGCAATGTTTTTCCTTATTCAGATTTGTTTCAAGACTACAGTTAGACTTCACTTTGATGGTTAATGCAGTTATTGCAATTTTGTTGTTTTACCACAGTAGTTTATTTGCATTTCAAAAACCAGAAGCCATAACATGCTTTTTCTATCGAATATATTGTTATAATCATTTGTTTCAGATGCACTGTAATTATTTTCTGTATAAAAATTTAATTTGGTGTTCAAAAAGCCTTTTTTCAAACTTGAGTTTTGAAAAAGGCGGTCGTCTTATAATCAGGGTCGTCTTATATTCGGGCCAATACGGTAATATCTTTGACATTAATGAGATAATGATTCTCTGACACAGTTGGGCACGCTGGGCATGAGTAAATAAGTTTTCAACTTTATTTCGAGTTACTGATTCTCTTTTGACTGAGCCCATTTCAAATCTATCTGCCTTTGTTTAGTGCATGAATAAATGATGAATAAATTAATAAATTGATGAATAAAGTTCTATCACCATCGTGATAAAAAAGAGCAGCAATTACCTGCCCACAAAGTGTTGGACAACGATAATATCACATCGGGACAATGCCGTCTCGTTTTTCAAGCAAAATTTCGAGGAATCTCTGCGTTTCCTGGAATCACGGAAATTAATCGTGTTAGCAGTTACAAGAAAAAGTACTTTAACCTGGATTTGTACATAAATTGGTCATAAACCTCAAGCTGTAGCTAAGTCAAGACCTTTCAGAGTACGCACAAAGGGTGTCTGAAAGCCTTGACGTTCATCAGTCCATGTTAAGACAGCGTCTCATAAAGGCAGAACGTTAAGCATGGTTGCTACGCTGCCTAAGAGGAGCCATCTTGTAAAAAAAAAAAAAAAAAACTGTGCAGAAAATTCATGACATCATAACACCAAAAAATAGTTTGACGTTACTGTAAGCAAATTATACGAAGACCAGAACACATTTTTTGCAGAAATCAAAATAATAGTTTCGACTCATTCACTGCCAACCCAGTTTGGACGTCTATAACCGTCATTGGCACTGAATGAGTTAAAAAAAAAAGCACGTTGCTGATTTTAAATTCAATAAAGAGCAGCCCAGAAAGCTAAAAAAAAAAAAGAACCACTGGTGAGAAAGAGCGATCAGGCGTGCGTGGACACAGCTAAAGGTCTACTTGACCTTTTACTGAGACAACACTCAAAGTGCACGCTTACAGAGAGCAGAGTCAAAGACTACAACATGGAATAATAATTTTTTTTTTTTTCTAAAACCATGATCACACCTTCACCTCATTTGTCACCTCAGCCAAGTGCAAAAGCCCGAGAGAGGCCTAAACTTTTTTCACGGTACAAAGTTGATCTGTTTGTTGCCCCGTTGTAACTTTGCGCCGATATATATGGCCATGGATTTCTCATAAAAGCTTGATATTGTCCCAAGGGACTTTAGGGAGGAACCGAGATTCATCCGCCGCATATAACTTGGGGTGTTCTTTCTGCAGTGGGCTGAACATGAAAAGTTGAAAGTGGTATCAGAGGATCTTAGGTGCTATAATTGCGTGTCCTTGATAAGATCCACTAAAGCGACCGACTTGCTGCTTTCACAAGCTTTTCATGTTATTCTGTTTTAGGCTGCTGGACGTCCAGTTGCGTATCTGTCTGTTTTATTATTCTGTTTTATGTTTCCATCTGGAAACAGCTGCGAGTAACGATTGATTAAATAATCGATTGATCTTTTGATTATTTTGTCAATTAGTCGATGAATCTTATATAAAAAACATATTTTGGATAAATAAATGCTTTGTTACCATCTGGATCTGCAACTAATGACTGATTAGATAATCGATTATTCTGTTGATTATTTTGTCAATTAATTGATGAATCCAATTAAAAAAACATTTTAGATAGATAAATGCTTTATGTTTCCATCTAGATCTGCAACTGATGACTGATTAAATAATCGATTATTCTGTTGATTATTTTTGTCAATTAATCGATGAATCCAATTAAAAAAACATATTTTGGATAAATAAATGCTTTGTTTCCGTCTGGATCTGCAACGAATGACTGATTAAATAATCGATTATTCAGTTGATTATTTTGTCAATTAATCGATGAATCCAATTAAAAAAACAAATTTTAGATAAATAAATGCTTTGTTTCCGTCTGGATCTGCAACTAATGACTGATTACATAAGCGATTATTCTGTTGATTATTTTGTCAATTAATCGACGAATCCAATTAAAAAAAACATATTTTAGATAAATAAATGCTTTGTTTCCATCTGGATCTGCAACGAATGACTGATTAAATAATCGATTATTCTGTTGATTATTTTGTCAATTAATCGATGAATCCGATTAAAAAACATTTTAAATTGATTAAATAATCGATTAATCTGTTGATTATTTTGTCAATTCATTGATGAATCTGATAAAAAAAAAACATTTTAAATTCTTATTTATTAAAAATGGACATTAATTTGTGTTTTTACACTAAGAATTTGAAATAACGATAATTCAGTTACTGTTTTTTATTTTATAACAGGTTAGAAATCGGCAAAAATGCTTATTATTGTATAAAAGGAAACACAAATGTTTTATTTTGACTCCGCTCATTGTGATAGGTTAACAAAGATATCTTAAGGATTAATTGATGAAATTTTTAATATCAAAAAATCATTACCGATTAATCGTCGCACCTCCACACACATCTATTGGATCTTTTTCAGTGCCAGTCCTCATCTTGGTACATTTTGTTTTCAACGCCAAAAGTTAAAGGCAGTGTTCTGGCTCGCAACCCTCACAGGATTTGATAGCACAATTAAATAACAAGATGTATAGGTCTCTTATCAAATTAAATAGATTTTCTTTTTTAAACTCGAAATTACAGCCAGATGCAGTCTGGATTAGAGCCACGTTAAACTTTGTTTGACGTCTCAACTTCAGTCCCTAGACACAGTCACAATATTTGCCCGTTTTAATCACGTACGTCGAACACACAAACGCACCGACATAATTAAAATCTAATCGTTTTTGCTGAAGGTAATTATAGTACCAATGAACACTGATCTCCATTTTCTTTTTTTTTTCTCGTAATTGAGAACTGCGAATCAAAGAACGATTTTTCTGTCCCTGGTCTCAAGGTTATCATTTCATCACAAGTTGAAAGTATTCGGTGATTCT
Source organism: Syngnathus scovelli (assembly GCF_024217435.2). Classification (NCBI taxonomy): domain Eukaryota; kingdom Metazoa; phylum Chordata; class Actinopteri; order Syngnathiformes; family Syngnathidae; genus Syngnathus; species Syngnathus scovelli. Next base: position 1,784,824 of record NC_090848.1, read on the forward strand.
TGGAATCTGTGTAATGTCTGAGTTTGAGTTCTTATCAGACAAATCGGCTCGCTTTGAGTGACACAACGATTCTTCAAATCCTGAGGTATAAATAGTTGATTTCTTTCGTATCAGTCGGACGGATCTACGAATTTGCTGTTTCTACATCTTTGGCTCGTTATTAGGCAGGCGGATAATTCTCATCGTGTACACATTTGACTGTTTGTTGTTTGTTATGCTGTTTCCCGGCGGGGACGTGGACTTCAATATATTCTGTGCTATTTACAACACAACAACAACTTCACTGCAGCTTTGTCCCACTCAGAATTCTGTCCCTGATGGAGCTTGCAGAAAGCATGTTTGGATCCAATTTGCATGGATTGTAGTTATCGCCGTGATTTATTACTTTTGTGTGAAAGTATTTAGCTATGGTATGTTGGGTTTTTTTTTGGCCTGCAAAATGTGTCTTGCTTTGTTGTTGAGGTACTTTGATGACTTGTATGCACGGGTTGCTAAAGTGTCTGTCCCCTCGTGAAGTAAAAAAAATAATAATAACACCATGTTCCAGATTACTAAGTCAATCATTTATTTTTATTTAATTATAAATAAATTTAAATTATATATTATAATAATAATGTATCATATAATATATATATATATATATATATATATATTAATCAAATAAATGTATTAATTTATTTTCATTTATTTAATTTATTTTATTTTTACTTTTTATTACTTTCAAGAATAATAGAGGTTACATGATGACCACAAAGTTTTGACCTTTTTGTCTTTACACAATTCCTCAAAGTTTATTATATATAATAATAATAATGTATAATATAATATATATATATATATATATATATATATATATATATATATATATATATATATATATATATATATATATATACTTTTTTTTACTTTCAAGAATAATAGAGGTTATTGAAAACATGACCTTTTTGTCTTTTTACACAATTCCTCAAAGTTTATTATATATAATATTAATAATGTATAATATAATATATATAATTAAACAAGTACATTTAATAATTTATTTTCATTTATTTAATTTATTTTTACCTTTTATTACTTTCAAGAATAATCGAGATGTTATTGAAAACATGATGACAACAAAGTTTTTGACTTTTTGTCTTTTTACACAATTCCTCAAAGTACTGCGTTGCATTATATATTTACAAAGTTGAGGGGGAAAAAAAAAAAAAAAAAAAAAGAAGAAGGGCAATACCAATAGCTGCTGGTGCCTTTAGAGAATAGAGGCCTGGAACGGATTAATAATGGATCTTGTGTCATCATTAAGGCGCTGATCATTAAGACATATCTCATGGCTTCAAACGTTTCTTTGCTCACAAAGGAAAAATTGCAAGGCAACAAAAAAACCTCAGTGCGCTTTTTAAATGTTTTCTTCTTGGGCCTTTTTAAAAGAGAGTTGAAAATCGTTTTATTTCTTTCAAAACATGAATATCAAGCACTCGGATGGTTATGTAAAGCCCAGCACGCCTTGCATCTTTTTCTCACGGGCTGTCAACTGCGGGAAATGTGGCCAAATTAGCCGCAATCATCTCCAACCTGTCGTTGGCTGCCATTTTCTCCGCCGCCCGGTGAATTGATTAAACTCACGCTGGCATTCAAACTATGCTAACGTGTCATTCAACACGCCTCGTCCCATTTCCGAAACGTGTTTGCTGTCCGATCTCGGATGCACGTTGAATATTTTCTGTGATTTTTGAAAACTTGTCAACAAACGAATGATCCATCTTTGAGTCCATCCTTACATACTAGATCATACCGTGTCAAACCTAAGGCCCGGGGGCCAGATACGACCCGCCACATCATTTTATGGCTTCCCGCGAGGACAAATTGTGCGTCAAATTCGTGTGTCATGACTAGAATTGCAAATTGTCTTCACTTTTAATAATATTTATTTAAATATCTCACCAGTTTTTACTCGTCTGTTTGTTTTGTAGCTTTTACTGTATATATAATATGAGTTGCTCATACCGTAATTTCTGGACTATAAGCCGCACCGGACTATAAACCGCACCAGCTAAAATTCGGGGATATTTTAGTTTTTTTCTTACATAAACCGCACCGGAGTATAAGCCGCACGTGCACATGAGTTTTTTACAAAGACAGTACACAGGAAGCCTTTTTAAAGTTTTAATAACATACTTTAACATGTCTTTCTAAACATTGCCTGTGACGCAGCAGTAGTACCGCAGCAACACGGAAGTGTGCACTGCTTTGTGTAATCTCTGAGTCACATGGCAGAGTAAGAGAAAGGGTTTAGAGCAGGGGTGTCCAAGTCCAGTCCTCGAGGGCCGCATTCCTACATGTTTTCAAAGTTTCCCTCGTTAAACACACCTGTGCAGGAGCCTGATCATTGAATCAGGGAAACTTAGAAAACATGGAGGAATGCGGCCCTCGAGGACTGGACTTGGACACCCCTGGTTTAGAGCCCTAAAGCTCATAATAGTCACAAGCAACACAGCCAGAATAAGCAGCAGCCATAGTAGTGTTTCAAAATAGTATTTTTGTTGTTGTTTTTTCTTCAAGATACCGCACAACAGTGGTCCACAGCTTTTTTACGAGTGTATAAAAGTGATCAAGTCGTCGCAAACATCACGAAAAATAATCTTATATAAGCCGCACCTGACAATAAGCCGCAGGGTTCAAAATTTTGGGAAAAAGTCGCGGCTTATAGTCCGGAAATTACGGTACATTTTTTTGGGTTGACGGTCATAATGGCCGTCCGAAAGAAGCTGACGACAATGCGGCCCGCGAAAAATATGAGTTTGACACCCCTGATTTAAAGCAATCGACGAAGATTACGCAAGAAGATCCCATGCTGGAGACTTAATGTGGAAAAAACACATTTTTAAAAAATTGCAAGGTTACCCAAACATAATCGTTTGACATTATTACCTTTGCCCGTGGGTGTGTTGGGATTGACCAAAACGAATATTAAGAGCGTTGATGTCTGTTTTCAAGAGCGGCAGAGAAGACGCAGCAAAAGTGGGCGGAGGAGAACGCTGAGATTGATGGCAAGAATTTCGCGTCCGCTGAAGGCTTGGCGTGTACCAAGTGTCATCTCCTGCCTCCTACACCGACTTCTCGGTGCACAAAACATTTTTCATAAGGATTCATGGCAAAAACAATATCATTGGAGACTGTGAAATTTAATCAGGGGGTTTAAAACACAATTATCAAGGAGGTAGTGGATGCGCAGTGAATTGGTGGATAAGGTGGGACGGGCGAGGGGGGGGGGGGGGGGGGACCACCCCCGCGTTGTCTGTGCCTCGCAGCTCGGCTCCCATTTGTCACTGAGCACAATATCTCTTTGGCTGGCAGAGCTAATAATGGAGAAGTGAGGAAATGGGACTCCAGAGACTCACCTTCTCTCTGTGTGGATCAGATAAGTTTTTCCTCCACTCTTCGCTCGCAAAGATGGTGACGTTTATAAAAACGCATCGTTGAAAACGTACGTGTGCTTTGGCTGACAGTTCATTTGCTCTTGCTCTGCTCTTGGGCCGGTTTAGCTGATTCGTCACTTTTATCGGATTTTTTTTTTTTTTTTTGCGTTGCCCAGCGGCGGCTTGTGTGTGGTCTCCTGTCAAAAGTGTGATTCATAAGATCAGAGAAGTCATTTTCACATCATGTGCTTTCTTTCGCAACTGTTTTTTTTTTTTTCTTCTCCCTCCGTGCTCGTCTGAGCAAAGATGCTCCGAGGCATCACACAGTGGAGTGCTTCACAGTTCCACACTTGGCTTCCTCAGAGACGCAGCACTTGTTAAGCACTCGAATACCTTGAGCTGTAATCGTTGTGTATCATTATACACACGTTAGTAAATAGATATTTTCCAAAGCTCTACAAATATAACTGACCACTTTTAGAGTTACGCCTACACTCTCTAGTGGCCTTGAAAGAGGAACATTTGAAATCAGAAATGTCTCCTGCAGTGTAAATGATACATCACTGGCAAATTCAATCATAAATATATTGTAAAAATAATAACGTTACGTGTCAGAAGTGAATAATATCTTTGTCGAGGCAGAATTTGTGCTTGGAGTTTGTATTGCTCATAGTTACATTTAAGTTATGTATTTTTATTATTTTTAATACATGCATGGTTTAGTCATGCAGATATTTACCCAAAATGGCAGATCCCGTTTATTTAGAAATCCAAATGCCTGCAGGGAATGTCTTTGTTTTCCTTCCATTTGGAGTCAGAACCTACAAAGAGACCATTCCAACAGTGGAGGATGAAAAAGATTTTTAAAACAGAGACGGCATCCAACGCTGTATTATTCCTCTTGTTCTCCTCTTGCGTCACGTGTGCAAGGTTCAAAGGGAAAACCTGAAAGATGGAGGACGAACGGACCGGCTGCTGAAAGGCGGTCCAGTCCGAAGGATGGATGGATGGATGGATGGATGGATGGATGGATGGATGGATGGATGGATGGATGGATGGATGGATGGATGGATGGATGGATGGATGGATGGATTGGTAGATGGATGGATTGGTAGATGGATGGATTGGTAGATGGATTGGTGGATGGAAGATGGATGGATGGATGGATTGGCGGATGGATGGATGGATGGATGGATGGATGGATGGATGGATGGATGGATGGATGGATGGATGGATGGATGGATGGATGGATGGATGGATGGATGGATGGATTGGTAGATGGATTGGTAGATGGATTGGTGGATGGATGGATGGATGGATGGATGGATGGATGGATGGATGGATGGATGGATGGATGGATGGATGGATGGATTGGTAGATGGATGGATTGGTAGATGGATGGATTGGTAGATGGATTGGTAGATGGATTGGTAGATGGATTGGTGGACGGAAGATGGATGGATGGATGGATGGATGGATGGATGGATGGATGGATGGATGGATGGATGGATGGATGGATGGATGGATTGGTAGATGGATGGATTGGTAGATGGATGGATTGGTAGATGGATTGGTAGATGGATTGGTAGATGGATTGGTGGACGGAAGATGGATGGATGGATGGATGGATGGATGGATGGATGGATGGATGGATGGATGGATGGGTAGATGGATGGATGGATGGATGGATGGATGGATGGATGGATGGATGGATGGATGGATGGATGGATGGATGGATGGATGGATGGATGGATTGGTAGATGGATTGGTAGATGGATTGGTAGATGGATTGGTAGATGGATTGGTGGACGGAAGATGGATGGATGGATGGATGGATGGATGGATGGATGGATGGATGGATGGATGGATGGATGGATGGATGGATGGATGGATGGATTGGTAGATGGATGGATTGGTAGATGGATGGATTGGTAGATGGATGGATTGGTAGATGGATGGATTGGTAGATGGATTGGTGGACGGAAGATGGATGGATGGATGGATGGATGGATGGATGGATGGATGGATGGATGGATGGATGGATGGATGGATGGATGGATGGATGGATGGATGGATCATTTGCTTAGGTCTTCTTTCAAATGTTCTGCTCTGTCTTCAGCATCCATTCGATCCTTGCTAATGATGGCTTGGCGTAAAATGTAAAAGTGAATATAAGTGGATTTTTTTTTAGCAGTCCTAATAGGCTTGAAGGGTCTACTGTACCTGCTTTTCCAAAAGAAGAAGAAAAGACCAACTCCACTTCTCTGTTCTCCTTCTGATCCTTGTCGACGTTCAGGCAACTCAGCTGTGCGTCACGCCTTACCAGACAATGGCGGCAAGCGTAGAGGCGCGGACTCATCAGCCGAGGACGGATCGCTATCACGGCTTTATTCATCAGCGTAATTAGGCCGAGGAAGAGATGTGGGACAAGTGGCGAGCAGAGCAGCATTGATGAAAGCTCATCAGCGAGCTCCCCGCAGACCATCACGGTTAGCGGAGGATGGCGCCTCAATCATCGTCCACAAACGACTTTGCAATAGCAGCTCTTTGCGCCGCTGAATGAGCGGAAAATGAGCATAATTGGCTACAGAGCAAAGTTTGGTGAAAGACCTTCCTTGATATTCGATTCGAAAACTATCCTAAAATGCTGTTAGCTAGTTTTGATACTTTTTAACCCATGCTGAATTTATTTTATTTTTTTAACATATTGTTTTCATTTTTGAATTACAGTAAAACTCGCTGCAGTTTGCTATTTCCCAAATTTACCGATTCACTTTTTTTTTTGTGGCTATTATTGTTGCAAAAGTCAGCTGTTGTTGTTTTTTTTTTTGTTTTTTTTATTTAATATATTTATGAAATGCCATTTGTGGTGTGAAATGACAATTTTCATCATGAGCCTTAAAAAAAAATATTTTCAATTTGCAGCATTGACATTATTGCGCCTATCTATTTTTATTTTTATTTTTTTTTTACAAGTGATGCCCCAGCTTGAAACCAATAAGAGACGAGTATAAAAAAAAAAAAAAAAAAAAAAAAAGCAGCAGATGAGTTTAACATGCAGAGCTGCAACTCACAGAGCATCTTTGAACTAACCATCTGACCTCGCAACCATTGCAAAAGAGTACTAGTAAAATTCTCCGCGGCGAAGGTTTATTACGTTACACACAATTTCTTATCAGAATCGATTTTCAGAGCTTGAGCAATAACCCCTTCCCGCGCTCCTCATATCAGTTTCTGTGCTCACCCCTCCCCTTTCTGCCCCTCCCCTATTTCTCCTACACTTTTACAACCGCCTTGTGAATCACACGAGTGTGGATGACCACCAGGGCGGGGGTGGGGGGGGGGGGGGGGTGATATGGCGGCAAGCGGGTGTCTGGGTGTTGATCACCAGCCTGATCGCAAGATCGAAGCTCAGCAGGCGGGCATCGGAAGTCGTGGGAGGGTGAGCCACTGTGGCGCGAGACCTCATTAGATGTGTAGTGGCCGGGGAAAAATCAAATTTCACAGAATTAGTCTAAAAATATGGCGCCTTACCTGCTAATAATCTGTTTACCTTAGTCAGGCTTACATTTTATGACGGATGTACCCGCCATTACTGCATGTCTCCTCCCCCCTCCCCAACCAGAAATGTAAAACACCCCCGATAAATTGTCTATTTTGACAAGAACACGATTACACGAGGCCGCGGCTGCGGGCCGTTCGGCGGGCAGACGGAGCGACATGTCACCTCTAAGAGGGCTTTGAATAGATGTCCGTGCCTTCACCGAGTCCCCGCTTCTTTAATCATCATGTCGGATGTTGATGATTAGCTTCCTGTGTGTGCGTGTGTGAGTCATGCACCCAACTCTCTTGGTGGTAATAATCAGCCCGGGGAGATAATCATACCCGTCAGCTAATCCAGCTCTAATCTTAAAAACATTGTTACGTTTTATATGAACTACGTTAAGTGTGTGTGTGTGTGTGCAGGTATAGAATCTGGCAGTATTTCATATCCTAGCTGAAGAGGATGAGAGGTGATTGCATCTAAATCCCTAAACTAGGTTAAATAACAGTCTGGGAAGGACACTGGTGTTATATCCTTCTCGTAGGGGTCACAGCTCGTGACGGAACGAGGGGGGAGGGGCGGGGGGGATTACTAAAGCATCATCTCATCACTCTCCAAAATCTGTAATAGCAAGAAGAAAGAGGGATTAGGATTCATTACGGCGCACCATGTGTAGGCATCTATTAAGGAAGAATCACTTTTGCTATCAAGCAGACGGCGCGTGATGAGGCGACTTTGGTCTCAGTGCAATCGAGCTTCATCGTACTCGGTGAGGTGAAGCGGGTCAAGAGCCAAGTGAGCACTTATTGAATGTTAACACTTTGGGGCTAGTTTTTGCCCTTTTTGAAAGACAACTTTTTATGTGTCAAATCAAATAGAATTGAAATCCTTTTTTTTTTTTTTAAAATCCTGTTAATGAGGCCGCAGTCAACAGTCAATCGTACTGTTAATTTATTTCAGAATTAAATTAAGCTCAACTAAATATTTATGACGATTTTCTGTGCCGCTAAAAATAAAAGTATTTATTTATTTATTTATTTATTTATTTATTTATTTATTTATTTATTTATTTATTTATTTATTGAATACTGAATATTCATCACAATTCTCTGTGCCGCTAAAACAAAAACAATGTATTTATTTATTTATCCGTTTATTATATCAGACTTTAAGTAGTATGTCATTATTTTCTGTGCCGCTAAAAATAAAACTATTTATTTATTTATTTATTTATTTATTTATTTATTTATTTATTTATTCATTGAATACTGAATATTTATCACAATTCTCTGTGCCGCTAAAACAAAAACAATGTATTTATTTATTTATCCGTTTATTACATCAGATTTTATGTAGTATGTCACTATTTTCTGTGCTGCTAAAAATAAAACTATTTATTTATGTATTTATTTATTTATTTATTGAATACAGAATATTTATCACAATTATTATTTATTTATTTATTTATTTATTTATTTATTTATTTATTTATCCGTTTATTACATCAGATTTTATGTAGTCTGTCACTATTTTCTGTGCCGCTAAAAATAAAACTATTTATTTATTTATGTATTTATTTATTTATTGAATACAGAATATTTTTCACAATTTTCCGTGCCGCTAAAACAAAAACAAATTATTTATTTATCCGTTTATTATATCAGATTTTATGTAGTAAGTGTTTTTTTTTTTTTTTTAAAGGTTGAGCGCTCGCCCTGTCTAACTTTACAAACACCAGCCCCGAAATTCTTGCAAGACGTTTCTATTTTCTTATCTCCCCGGAAAAGAAAGAAATGAATAAAAGACTACTTTCCTGTGTGTGTTTTCACAGTCAAATTTTATTTTTTGGAGGACTTATGATATTACTGTTGTATTGAATTGCTCTGTCAATAGCGTTTATCTTCACGCTCAGATGCACTTTGGTGCTCGCTACTCTGAGATTATTGTGGTTAACCTTGATCTATCGATTTCCTGCCATTGTATACCTCTCTTATATATTCATGGGGGGTGTGCTCACTTTTCTTCTCCTTGCAGAGATCCTGAACGGAGGCGTTTACGTGGACCAGAACAAATTCCTGTGCCATGCGGACACCATCCATTGGCGTGACATCATCAAGAACCCCCAAGCGGAGCTCCTGGTGGTTCCATCCAACAATAGCAATCTGGGATGTGAGTGTGGTACAAACATGGATGACAATGACACTTTTTGGAGGTGATCCACATTCCGAGCGAGTCACTGTCGGCCAACAAATGTTTAGTCATCGTGTTAGCCTAGCGGTTAATGGTTGGGGCAAAATCACATGGTGTTAAATCAGCGTGTGAACGTTTGTCGGTGGCGAGGCCGGCGGAGACGCTGCCTGGCTTTGCTCTTTTTAAGTCTCAGCTAATCTGACAGCTGCTCGTGAAGGTTCTGATGGTGATGCCGACTTGTGTCTCTGGGCTCCCCGGTCCGCTGGGTTGCTGTTCTTTATACACAGTGGGCATTTCTGTCTGGCGGACATTCAATGTCACAAGAAGTGGCTCCTCTTGGCTTTTTTTTTTTTTTTTTTGGAACAAGTGGCTCGGCTCATTTCAAGGGAGGAAGTTGATAGCGGTAGATCAAACCCATCGGGGTGAGCGGGAAGGACAAACATTGAGCGTGCCATAAGGGTTAGCGGGTTGACTTGAACTTGAGTTCATTTGACAAAAATAAGCCTGATGACCTTTTGTTTTGAGGATACCGTATTTTCCGGACTATAAGGCGCACCGGACGATAAGGCGCAGCTTCGATGAATGGCCCATTTTAAAACTTTGTCCTTATATAAGGCGCACTGGACTATAAGACGCACCATTAATGCATCATGTTAGATTTTTTTATCCAAATCAAATCATTCTCCATTTTATCGTTTCTATTTCAACTTCAGACGCAACAAAATAATGATCCATAGTCGTTTTGATTCATGATTCATAGTCTTCAGCGGGCCACTTATGATTGATTTTATGACACAATATTTCGGGACAGTTTAAATTTAGGAATTTGGTCCATATACAAGGCGCACTGGACTATAAGGCTTTTGAGAAAATTTTAGGTTTTTAGGTGCGCCTTATAGTCCGGAAAATACGGTACTCTTGTTGAGTCTTGAAATTTGTTCTGCCGACATAGCGCCGGTTTAGGGAGACATTTAAAAACATTGGTTGATGAGATAGTCACTAATGAAGGAGGAGGATGAAAAGCAACAAAGACTAGAGGGGGTGTGCCCGAAAATGACAATGGAACGTGGGAGTCGAGGTTGCCAAATGGGGGACCCTTGGCAGGCAGTGTTTAGAATGTACGTTGGCAGCCGCGCAATGGGAGTGGGCCTTGTGACAGTTAGCTCGCAATGTTCTCCTTAGTCTGTTATTAACGCCAGTCAATTAAGCTTTGGTGACAGCAGATGCCAAGTCCAACTTGCCAGCAGGAACGCTCGGAAGAGATGGTCATCACGTAAATACTTGATCGTGGGGTGAGTTATTTTTGTTGTCATGCAGGCAGACGCTGTCATCGCTCTTGTAACGGACGATGTTGGGGTCACCAGGAAGAGCAGTGCCAAACTTGTAAGTACAAATATATTTTTAGACAGTATAAACTTTTATGATTAAAAGAAAATGAGATGGCTAGAGGCAGACAAACTAAATCCTTCAAGTGAATGAGGACCCATTTTAGATATGACCACTTGAATGTAAAAGTTGCAATCATCTATTTTGATATTTTGCTTTTGCCACAGCGCCCGCCTTAAATTTCCCCTGTCGACATATTAGTTGCACGCTGATCAATAATAGATGAGTGTGCACATTGAAGGGTGGAATAGAGGGGACAAAAATTGCCAGAATATGAAAATGTTTAACAGATGCCAATCATGCCAGCGTCGATTGGGGTTATAAGGAAAGTAGGCGAGGCGGTGGCCCCAACTTTTAGCTCTGCGCTTTCAGACCGGACCACCAAATAGGGTGATGACCTGAATATTATTATTATTATTATTATTACTCTTATTATTATTTATTTATTTATTTATTTATTTATTTATTTATTTATTTATTTATTTATTTATTTATTTATTTATTCATGTATTTATTTATTTATTTTAAATATTTTATTATTATTATTATTATTATTGTTATTGTTATTGTTATTATTATTGTCGAGAAGCTGGTATTCTGAGCATTTCGATTTTTTTTTTAAATAAAATACCGCATCCAAATAATTCTCAAATAACGAATTGATTAATAATTGATTATTTTACGATTAATCGATTCATCTCCAGGTTGCTGTATTTTTATGCTCTATCTTCACATACTATAATGTGTTTGAAACACATCTATGAGTATTTTAAATCAATAAATACCAAGCAGTCCAGTTTAAAATGCAAAGCATATTTTAAAGCGGTTGAAATTAGCTATTAATTCGATCATTGTGAGAACAAGTCCTAGCCACAGGAGTCGGGCGCCATGGCAACAATTAGCACATAATAGCGCCGCAATTTAGGAATGAACGGCACAGTCGGGGCATTAATCTTCTGATAAAAACACTTTTTATTTTGTTTTGTTTTACACACACCTCTGAGGTGGATCAGCAGGGTTCCCTCACATTTCCAGACAGAATCAGTGAAGCTCCATGTTGCAGCAGCATTTCCAGAAGATAAGCAGTTTATTCAAGGACACCAAAAAAAAAAAGTTGGACTCAAGACTTTTGGTCGTGGTGACCTTCTGCTTTTGAAGCCCTTAATTTGTATCTGCCTGAATTTCATATCATTGGAGCAAGAGTGTGTCGAGGGTGGTGATATTGTCTCTTTTTGTTGGGAGTGTGTACGGAAGACCTTTAAATCTTTTCTTCTTCTTCAGTGACGAAGACGGTGTGCGCAGAGCAGTGTGACGGTCGCTGCTTCGGGCCGTACGTCAGCGACTGCTGCCACCGCGAGTGCGCCGGCGGCTGTTCGGGACCCAAGGACACAGACTGCTTCGTACGTGCACGACCCCCCCCCCCCGCTCAAATCTCCCGTCCTTCCGTGTGTCCTCATCGCTGTCATTCTCCCCCGGAAATGATTTACTTTGTTTACCTGGTGATGCATTGTTTGTCATTTCACAAGGCGGTACCAGTCGGAGGCACCGGCGCTCTTCAAAGAGCAAATTGGTGATTCATTGTTCCAATTAATATCCCTCTTATCACCGAAAGTCCGTCCTGCGTGGACCGCCGTTTCTCGGAGTTGCGATATTGTTGCTGTAATTCACGGAAAAGGCTCGACCGATTCAATTACCGGCTTTTCGGACGACGACGAGTTTTACGGCAAAACATTTGGAGCATTTACATGGTGGCAGTGGATGGATGGCTCCAATTTGTCTCCCGTTTGTGGCCGTGAGCGTGATTCACACGTGGAAATGAAACGTAGCCGTAATCGTTTTTCATCCGCAACATCTTCTGTGAGAGAATTATAACCTTCTGATGGCTTCCATAACTCGCCTGCCCCGCTTGGGAAGTCTCGTTTGTATCCTCAAGTTTAGTCGCTAGTTTTTTTTCTTTTTTTTTTTTTTTTTGCAGGCCTGCACCAATTTCAACGACAGCGGCGCATGCGTGACCCAGTGCCCTCAGCCTTTCGTGTATAATCCCACGTCTTTCCAGCTGGAACACAATCCGAGAGCCAAGTATACCTACGGCGCCTTTTGTGTCAAGAAATGCCCGCGTAAGTTCACTTTTAAAGTCCTTATGTGTGAATTTGAGTCGTGGAATGCTAGCTGAGTTCGCAAATTAACAGTCTGGGCGGAGGAAAAGTTTCATTCAGAGTCAGAACTTTTCTGGAGTAAGATAAAGAAATCTGACATGATCAAACATTAGCAACTAGCAACAATCTGATGAGATCATCATTAGGTAAAATAAAAATTTCGGGCTGGCAAATCTCTTTATCTTTTGTCAATCCCAAACTAAGCTTTGTCATTTCTGTCACTTATATTAGCGACCTTGTCCTTTTGCTCTCTGCCCAGAGCTTGTGACAAAAGATGAGCTTAAGCTCATCTGGTAAATTGAGAACATTGCCCTGAGGCTCATCTCACCCCCACCTAACCCAACGTCTGTCAGTCTCACAACTCCACTTGAGGAAAAAAAAAAAAAAAAAAAAATCCACCAAGCCATAGCTTAATATTTGGGTGAGCTGCCACACTCATTGAAGGCCTCTGGATCATCGGCATGTAATAAAAAAATGACAATATGGACGTGCTTATCCTGCTCAGGGTTAGGGTTAGGGTTAGGGTTAGAATAACAGAATAACGACACCTGGAAAAATTCTAAGCATGAACTAGACAAAAAAAATAATAATAATAATCCAGGTTACTCTCTAATAAAATGATGTAAAGACAGGATATTGCACATGCCCCTGAAAATATATGCCAAAGAAAAATCAACGCCTATGCATTCCTATTTCGATAAATGCGTTCCTCAATCACACAACACCGATTAAAACAAATCCTCAAGCATGGAATATGCGCAACGTCGCTCCGACTTCAAATGATTACCAAATGAGCGTTTTGCTTTTCTAGTCCTTGCTGACCTTATCAGCATCAGTTTTAGATCTTATTGCAAATATGATTGAAATCTCCACCATAAAGGCAACCTTCCTCGTGTAGGATAATGAATGCAAACATCTTGCGTGTGTTCACGTCAGATAACTTTGTGGTGGACCATAACTCCTGTGTCCGAGCGTGTCCTAGCAACAAGATGGAAGTGGAGGAGAACCGCATCAAAAAGTGCATTCCCTGCACAGACATCTGCCCCAAAGGTAATGGAGAGGAGGATCAGGTCAGAGTTGGATTCGACATTGATTTCCTGCATGGTCAGCCAGCAAAACAATTATTATAAATTGTTGTCTTTTTGACATGAAGCAATGTGTGTAGAACTTTTTTTTTTGGGGGGGTGTACAGTATTGCAAGCATTTAACAAAAAGCAACACACTACAAATTAAATTTAATACTTTAATTGACCTACTTTTAATGTAATCAAACATCAATGTAATTTGCAAATTAAAGTAAAATTTATTAAAAGAAAATAAATGCAGTATGAAATATTTTTTCATGTCGACCGGTTAACTCACTTTTGATTTGGTCATGAATTATAGACAAGGCTGCCAAGATTAGTGGACTAATCACTACGATGTTGACGATCAAAATCGTTGATGATTAATTTTAATATTTGGCTCTAAAACGGGTGTCATCGTAGTTTCCTTCGGACGGCCATTTTGAATTCTGAGACGAGTAAAAACTGCTCACATATTTTAAAAAGCTGAATGGTAATAAAAATTACGAGCAGTATCTCTATTTTTTTTTAAAAGTGATTTGTAATTTTAGTTTTGACACAATTTGTCAAATAAAATGACGTGGCGGGCCGCATCGGGCCCCCGGGCCTTATGTTTGACACCTATGATTTCATTTCTGACGTCACGACAGTCGTACCGAGTGACATCAAAAGCAATCAGTGCTTTTTATAACCGCACGAACGTTGACGGTCGTAAAATGAAAAGTGCCGCTGAATACAAGCGGTGATGAAATGCCACATGATTTGAAAATAATGACTTGACACATCGGGTAGTTAAAAAAAAAAACGAACAAAAGAAAAGAGGCACCTGCCATGAAAGATCTGCCAAAAATAAAAACATTTAAAGACAGCTCAGCTCTAAATGTTTCCATCCAATGCCAATATCGGAAATAAACATTTACGACTTCCAGTTCCAGTTTGATGAAAGATGGCCCGAGAGGTGTTTGCATCAATCCCGTCCGTCCGACTCGGGACAAATCTCTTTTCTTCCGCAACCTCCGCCGCTCTTCTGCATTTGTCCGCTCGTAAACAGCTTAAGCAGCTGCGCCGTTTTAATCTAATAGCTTTTGCGATATCGGATCATCCCGAGCTTGAGAGAATTACATTGAAAGCTTTACATAAAAATATGATTTAGCGTTATGAGCCTTACCTGCGCCCCAAAATATGACTTATTTCAGCTTTTTTTGACAGCAGCCCTTGCCTAAATTGTTCCTAAAGAAAAATATTCCGACATTTTCCTCCCCGGCTGCAAAATTCGGCTTCGGTAGCGCTCAAGGGTTAATCTCCCGGGTTCCGCCGTCACGCAGCAGCGAGAGGTTAATGAGGGATAGCCAAAGGAACTGTGGGAAATGATAACAAATTAACATTTCAGATCTGAAATTGGCTGGTATAAATCATTATCAAAAAGGGGTTACGCCGCTTAATGCCAGCCTTATTCATCATCGCCATTCTTCGCCTCGGTCAGACGCACGCCAAGGCAATTGTAATTAATGCAAATGTAATGCATTTATTATTGGCTGCCGTCAGAGGAATTTCAATCGGTGGCATTATGAGTTATTTGAAATGAGGCCACGCCCACCTCTCGTAAGGACGAATACATTGTGTTTTTTTTTTTTCTTGCTAGTGTGCGACGGAATCGGGACGGGCGTCCTGCAGAGCCATCAAACAGTGGATGCCAGCAATATTGATAAATTTGTCAACTGCACAAAAATCAATGGCAACCTCATCTTCCTAATCACCGGTATTGAAGGGTGAGTTACAAACCACACGTGACAGACACAAAGTATGATTTATAAAAACTTCATACGGATCGTATTGATTTGGAGGACTGTGAGAACATTTGGACTGGAGCAGGATGGAATGAGCTAGCAAACAGGAGCGTATTTCTTTTGTGGGAATGCAATTGTGTTCGGTGAGGAATATTCCCAGCGCTATCTATCAGCGCTGTCACGGTGACCTGAAGCTCTTCAAGTGGACCAATAGCTACTCATGCAAGTCACACCCAATGTTACATCGCAGGAGAACATGCCGTCGCAAATGAGATGACCTTGCACGAGATGTTGCGGATTAGCATTGGATTCTCCGTGTGTCTTTAGGGACAAGTATCACGGTATTGGAGCGCTGGATCCTGAACGCCTCAACATCTTCCGCACTGTCAAAGAGATCACAGGTGATTTAAGTGACTTTGGAAATAATGGCCCGTCTGTGTGTGTGTGTGTGTGTGTGTGTGTGTGTGTGTGTGTGTGTCTGTCTGTCTGTGTGTGTCTGTGCGTGCGTGCGTGCGTGCGTGTGTGTGTGTGTGCATGTACGTGTATGTCTGTCTGTGCATGCATGTGTGTGTCTGTGTGTGTGTCTGTACATGTGTCTGTGTGTCTATATGTGTGTGTGTGCATGTGTGTGTCTGTCTGTGTGTGCGTGTGTGTGTGTGTGCGCGCAAGTGTGCATGTGTGTGTGTGTCTGTGTGTGTCTGTGTGTGTCTGTCTGTCTATGTGTGTCTATGTGTCTGTGTGTCTGTGTGTGTGTCTGTCTGTGTGTGTGTGTCTGTCTGTGTGCGTCGGTGCGTGCGTGCGTGTGTGTGTGCGCAAGTGTGTGTGCATGTATGTGTATGTCTGTCTGTGCATGTATGTGTGTGTCTGTGTGTGTGTCTGTGTGTCTATGTGTGTCTATATGTGTGTGTGTGTGTGTCTGTCTGTGTGTGTGCCTGTGCGCGTGCGTGCGTGCGTGCGTGTGTGTGTGTGTGTCTGTGTGTGCGTGC
The DNA here is from genome assembly GCF_024217435.2 of Syngnathus scovelli. Classification (NCBI taxonomy): domain Eukaryota; kingdom Metazoa; phylum Chordata; class Actinopteri; order Syngnathiformes; family Syngnathidae; genus Syngnathus; species Syngnathus scovelli. Next base: position 1,801,353 of record NC_090848.1, read on the forward strand.
GTGCGTGCGTGCGTGCGTGTGTGTGCGCGCAAGTGTGCATGTGTGTGTCTGTATGTGTGCGTGCGTGCGTGTGTGTCTGTGCGCGCGCAAGTGTGGATATGTGTGTGTGTGTCTGTGTGTGTCTGTCTGTCTATGTGTGTCTATAGCTGTCTGTGTGTCTGTGTGTGTGTCTGTACATGTGTCTGTGTGTCTTTGTGTGTGTCTCTGTGTGTCTATGTGTGTGTCTATGCGTGCGTCTATGCGTGTGTCTATGTGTGTGTGTGTGTGTGTCTTTGTGTGTGTCTCTGTGTGTCTGTGTGTCTGTGCGTGTGTCTATGTGTCCACGTGTGTGCGAGTGCGTGAGTGTGTGTCTCTGTGTGTGTCTGTCCGTCTATCCTTGTGTGTGTCTGTGTGTGTGTGTGTGAGTGTCTTTGTGTGTGTCTCTGTGTGTCTGTGCGTGTGTCTGTGTGTCTGTGCGTGTGTCTATGTGTCCACGTGTGTGCGAGTGGGTGAGTGTGTGTCTCTATGTGTGTCTGTCCGTCTATCCTTGTGTGTGTCTGTGTGTTTGTGCATGGGTGTGTGTGTGTGTGTATCCATTAGCAAGCAGAGGCCCTAAAGGGATGAGCGATGGCTGGTATACAAAGCCTTTGTCATATTAAAGTGTGTCTTGCAGTTGAGCCAAACAGCTAATGGAGCCAAACTGCATTTTCATAATGAAAAGGCGAGCAAGAAGAAAGAGCAATAGCCTCGCTCGTCCTCCTCCTCCTCGGCGCCTACCTCCCTTTAATGTCATTTCCACACATGCTGATGCCTTATTATCTGTCATTAAAAGCCAATGCTATTCGACAAATCGCGCCGTATATTCCACGGAGTCTTTTAATTAGCGCCGATTGTCCGTTTCCTTCATGAATGAGATCTCGCTTGAACTTCAAATGCCGACCGAAGCTGGTTTTGATGTCAAAAAAGAAAGAATCATTTCTTTTTTCATCAAGAGTGACCTTTGTGGAATTTCCGAGGAGGTTAAAGAGGAGTTTTGTTCATCATGTCTTCAGGTTTCCTCAACATTCAATCGTGGCCGGAGAACATGACGGATCTGAGTGTTTTTTCCAATCTGGTGACCATCGGCGGGAGATCCCTTTACAGGTAGAAAAGTATTTTTATCCATTTTTTATTTTCATTTCCTGTGATGTCACACGGCGGCCATTTCTTCCAGCGGAACCGGCATCTCCCTGCTGATTTTGAAACAACGTTGGATCTCCTCACTGCAATTCCAGTCGCTGGATGAGATCAGCGCCGGCATCGTGTACATTTCCAACAACAGCCGTCTGTGCTTCTACGATACGGTCAACTGGACTTCGCTTTTCCGGACGCCGACCCAGAAAGCGGTCATCCACAATAACCGTGACCCCAAACAATGCAGTGAGTGGCGGCAGCTTTTTTTCGTGTGGTCATTTCGCTTTGGGATGGGTTCGATATCGATTAGGTGACAGTCGTGTAAATAACGTGACATTATCTATCGCAGTTTGAAAGTTTCTCATCGATGACTGGAGTTTATTGAGCAGCGTAATCAAGAGTAATGATGAAGAACAAGATGCGCGATGACATGATGAATAAATACGCAAAGTGAAATGAATGGTATTCATTTCTCTGGTGTGATGAATTTTTAAATGGCACCGTTCCATTATAAAATTTTATGGAACATGGGTGTCAAACTCAAGGCCCGGGGGCCGAATTACGGCCCGTCACGTTATTTTATTTGGCCCGCAAAGACGAATTGCGCATCGGCTAAAATTACAAATTGTCTTCCATTTTAAAAATGTAGCTAGCAATTTTTATTACCATTCATCTTTTTAAAATATTGGAAAAGTTTTTACTAGTCTCAGAATTCAAAACTAGTTAATCATCAGTTTGTTGTGTAGCCGTTGATATTCGTAATGTCCGAAGTCGATGCGGCCGGCGACAAAAATGAGTCAAACGAATTTTTTTCCCGGAACGCATTGTAGTCATAGCTTCTTTCAGAGGGCCATAATAAATTATATAATTATATATATTATATTATATATATATATTATAATTATATAATTTATAAATATATAAATAATATATTATATACAGTAAAAGCTACGAAACAAACTGACAAATAACTCGTTTTCAAATCAGATAAGTAAAAACTGGTCAAATATTTAAAAAAAAAAAAAAAGATATTATTAAAAGTGAAGACAATTTGCAATTCTAGTAATGACACACAATTTGTCTTTTTGATATTCCAAATTTCAGCAAACAAAGTTAAAATTGTATTTTGTATATTTTCTTGACAGCCCAACAGCGCATGGTGTGCGACGGGATGTGCTCCGACGAAGGCTGCTGGGGCCCGGGGCCGGACCAGTGTCTCTCCTGCCGCTACTTCCGACGAGGCCGTACCTGCGTCCAGTCCTGCAATCTTTTTTTTGGGTGCGTAGTCGCCGCAAAAATTCATGATGTTCACAAGCGAGCTGCTAAAGCCGCAACAACGGATCTTTACGGTTCCCAAAGACACATTAATTCCCTGGCAAACAGGCACACGCAACAAGCCGAGGAAATAAAATCAATTTAAGCAGCTTTTGATGTATGAGAATGAACTCAAAGTGTCCTCAAGGGCTCGGAAGGAGAGTCTAATTGCCATTTGCTGTGAATGTAATGAGATGAACCAATAAGAAATTCCGAGTAGGTTATGTGCACAGTGGACTTGACCATTGTGGCAAATTAACTCCAATCTATTGCGGGATTCAAATATTTCATTCAAATGTTCCTAAATGAAGTTGAAAATGACTGACAACGGCCACATTTGATGGTTTATTGCGCTATGAATAATTCCACTCAGGTCACCACCGCTCGAGGTACATCAAACGGATGAGTGGCGATTCACCTGAGACTAAGAACTTTGTAGTCGTGCCTTCCGGATTCTTCCTTATGAATGAAGCGGGAGGTGTTGTGAATGGCGACAGTTGAAAGAAGCTGTCAGAATCTGGGCTGTAATGAGATAACTTTTGTCAAAGCGGGGAGAGTCGTCACGTTTGCACAAAATGTCCGCCGCAAACCTTCGGTCATGTCGACTTGATGACGGTCTTTTGCGATTTGTGGGAGGGAAGCTTTGAAGTTGTCGGTGAAAACAGGGAGAGAGTGATGGACGTGGCAGGGAATCACAGCTTCTCAGAAAGCGAGACTCAACGGCTGGGTTAAAAATTAGACCGACCCAGGAAGATCTGGGTCAATTTGACCCAACGTTGGGTTGGATTGAAAAAAAAAAAAAAGTCTCGTTGTTTTGCTTGAAAAATGTTTTTTTTGAGGAAAAAAAAAAAGCTCTAGCTAACACTTCACCCTATAAGAATATTTATTTTATTATTATTATCATTATTATTATTATTATTATTATTATTATTATTATTATTATCCATCCATTTTTTTCAATTTTTTTTTTTTAAAAAGCTCTAGCTCACACTTCACCCTATGAGAATCTTTATTATTATTATTATTATTATTATTATTATTATTATTATTATCCATCCATTTTTTTTCAAAAAATGTTTTGTTTTTTTAAAAAAAAGCTCTAGCTCACACTTCACCCGATGAGAATCTTTATTATTATTATTATCATTATTATTATTATTATTATCCATCCATTTTCTTGCTTCATCTTTGGTTGCAGAAGTAGTAACCAACTTTTGCAGGGCAGTTTAAATCTGTTTACTTTTTTTTCACTTCAGCACTGCATATAACTCAACTAGCAGGTCAATCACAACCGTGTTTTCTAATTGTATTAATTATTAATTTATTATTAATATTTATTTACTATCAAATATATTTCTAGTGTTTAGGTTTCGACCCTCGACCTCTCTGCTAGCTCTCATTGCGCCTTTCCATTGTTAATGAGAAAAAGATACTTATTCCCATTACTTTCTACCTCTGTTGAATAAAACAAAGGAAGAACAAAAGAGAGAGAAGGCACGCAAGGAGGGAAATGTCTGATGGTGTCCATTGAGGGTTGCTGGGTGGATTAGAGAGCCGTTGAATGTGTTTAATTAAAAAAGTTGCTCGGGTGGGTTGGCCGAGGGGTGGGGGGGGGGGGGGGGGGCTAGCCACAGTCTAATGCAGGGCTAATCCCTCATCAGGCCAACCCCCCAGTGGGGCCTCGGTGCGGCCATGAAGGGGCCAATCAGGAGGACGAGTTGGACTGAATAGAAATAAGTGGAGAGAAGATCGCCGCAGACGTTCTTCTCTGTGTCATTTCCTCCGCTAATAAAAGCGCTGGCTAAAAAAAGTGCCTGGGATGCAACTTTCAAAAAAGAGAAATATGTAAAGCTAGCAATGGGAGTTTTTTTGGGACCTTGAAAAAGATGTATTTAGTAGGGAAACAACAACAAAAAAATGGCCGCGACAAGCTGCTGCAATGGTAACAAATCACCCAAATTATCTCATAAAAGATACTCTGACTATAGCCAAAGGGAAAACAAGGATTTCATTTCCACTTTTATGGCTCTTTAATAGGATCCAGTTGAAGTTGTGAATGTCGAGTTCCTTACTCTGAGATCCATCGAGTCACCAAATCACATAAAAGTATGTTGTCGAGCTTCTCCCGAAATGACTTGTTTGGTGCTGCGTGAGTCTCCTCACAAGGCCTCCATTGGCTCATCGATTGCTCTGATGGGAAAAGTGTTTTTGATCTCGTTACTTACCTCACCTCGCCATTGAACCGAAAAAATATTATTAAAATGTATGTAATTTATTTAATTTTATTTTATTTTTTATTATTATTTATTTTTGATCAGTAGCGCTCGTTACTTACCTCGCCTCGCCATTGAACCAAAAAAATTATTAAAATGTATGTAATGTTTTTATTTTATTTTTATTATTATTATTTATTATTGTATATTTTTATTATTAATTTATCATATAACATTATTAATAATATATAGATTATGATTAAGTGTTTTTGATCAGTAGCGCTCATTACCTCGCCATTGAACCGAAAAAATATTATTAAAATGTATGTAATGTATTTATTTTTATTTTATTATTATTTATTAATATTATTGTATATTTTTATTATTAATTTATCATATAAAATTATTAATAATATATAGATTATCAATAAGTGTTTTTGATCAGTAGCGCTCGTTACTTACCTCGCCTCGCCATTGAACCCAAAAAAATATTAAAATGTATGTAATGTTTTTATTTTAATTTTATTTTTTATTATTATTTATTATTGTATATTTTTATTATTAATTTATCATATAAATTATTAATAATATGTAGATTATCAATAAGCATTTTTGATCAGTAGCGCTCGTTACTTACCTCGCCTCGCCATTGAACCAAAAAAATATTAAAATGTATGCAATGTTTTTATTTTGATCTTATTTTTTATTATTATTATTTATTATTGTATATTTTTATTATTTATAATAATTATAATAATTATATAATATATTATATATAATACATATATATAATATAAATAAATAATTATAATATATATTATATATTTTTTATTTTATTTTTATCATTATTATTTATTATTGTATATTTTTATAATTTATCATATAAAATTCTTAATAATAATTTGCTGCTTTGGACAAAAACGAAGGAGAGCTAGATCCTTCAGCAGCATGTCCCCGATAGTCCCGCAGCCCCTGCTGTTATAATTATAGTGTATAAAGCCAATATTTGCCTTGCGAGATGGAAAAACAAAAGCATTTGTATGAAACGCATCTCTATAAAGTGCCTGGACTCCTACGGCTTCAGAAAAGCTTGGCGGCGCGCACCATTTCCTTCGCCCTCACCCTCTCCTAATCAAACACTGGCCGCCGTCCCCCGGTGCCTTCCCCCCTGTGCGCTCACATCCTCCCACCAGCTCTCCCGCCTCCTTTGCTCCACGGCTTTGTGTTTGCCGCGATTTAAAAAGCCCTTCATTATTCATAGGCCTTTCTCTGTCTGCCTATTGACCATCTTGAGCCTTTAACTTGATCAAATAGTCAGTGGCGGATTGCTGCCCTCGACGGCGGGGCACTCTGGCGGCCGGCGCCATTAAAAGTCTGGGAAAGAGAGAGAGAGGTGGCACGGGTGAAAGAAAGTTGATCGGGATGCGTCACGCCATGTTGGTTGAAATCAAAAGGCTCCTATGTAGCACTCGTGGAAATCTTCGCTCGGTATGCTCAGATCAATATTTCAACACGCTTTCAAATCCATTATACATACGTCGCAATCTTTTCCGTTTCTCTCGATCAGGGAGCAGCGGGAATTTGCCAATGGATCCGTGTGTTTGGAGTGTGATAGCCAGTGCCAGAAGATGGACGGGAACGCCATGACGTGTCTGGGACAGGTAAGAAACTTTCACCCGCAGCAGTAATGTGAATTTTTCAGCATATTGGGACTCCACATGAGGCCCCCATTATTTGGATATGACAAGGAAGCTGTAAATATATTCATAAATGTAACACGCCGCCAAGACAAAGTCTAACTTCCAAAGTTTCAGCAAGTACTTTGTAAGCTTTTATGTTGAAGTCGTGTTGATGTCATGACGGTTAGTTTGACCGTCAGGAGTTTTCATCTTAAATTACCGTATTTTCCGGACTATAAAACGCACCTAAAAACCAAAAATGTTCTCAAAAGCCGACAGTGCGCCTTATAGTCCGGTTCGCCTTATATATGGACGTAATTCCTAAATTTAAACTGGCCCGAAGCATTGTGTCATGAAATCAATCATAAGTGGCCAGCTGAAGACTATGAATCATGAATCAAAAAGACTATTTTGTGATTATAAAGTAATTTGTTGCGTCTGAAGTTGAAATAAAAAAGATAAATGGTGAATGATTTGATTTGGATTCAAAGTCTGACATGATGCATTAATGGTGTGCTTTATATAAGGACAAAGTTTTAAAATGGGCCATTCATTGAAGGTGCGCCTTATAGTCCAGAAAATACGATAATGCCATTTATTTTTTACCATCACAGTTGGGACCAACATCAACACAATACCATCCTGAAATCATGTTTACTCTCTAAATAAGCGTGCTAAGAAACTGCTAGTTAATTCCGCCGCCACTTATATGATACGGCACGTTAGCAGCTAGCTAGCAACTAACTGCTAGCAGTTAGCGCCCAAATGGCAACGACATCTGACAGCTGTTATGTTGCTTTGCTTGAATTCTTTTTGTCTTTTTTTATGATGTGGACATGGGCTAATTTTATATAATTTACTCTCCAATTATTATTATTATTATTATTTTCATCTGTAGACACACTGGAACGCATTGTCCAAATGTTTCCGTTATGGTTACACATGCAAACAGCAAATTTGAAACTCATATTATTTGGATGAATGTGCCAAAGATGACACTGTCCATCAGGACGTTCCAACACTACGAACGAACAGCACCGCTGTTATTTTGTCCGCTCAGTCACCCAGCGATCTTATTTATTCATGAGCCGCCGCAACTGAACATTTGCGCCGTAGCCACCTGTCATCTCCACCACTGCCATCCCCCCGTGCGCTACCTTGACATGACCTGATTTTGTTGATTGCCGCCTTCAACATGGAGGTGCGCTGGAATACACTCCAGGCAATTTGCGCTCGACATGTTATAAATCACCACACCCGCCAGCCACGTTAGCCACGGCAGGAAGTGAGCGCGTTAACGGGATTTGCCAGGTTTCAATTTGATTCCGTCATATGCGACTTTTAGTGGTTATTTTCGCCATTGACAATTTAATACCCTTTTTCGCTCACCATAGTTTTTGCTCTTTTTATCGCCACCCCAATTGATGGTCCTGATCCAGGGTCCCGACCAGTGTGTGAAGTGCCTCCACTTTAAAGACGGGCCCAACTGCGTGGAGAAATGCCCTGACGGCCTGCAGGGGGCCAACAGTTTCATCTTTAAGTACGCCAAGGCCAACAACGAGTGTCATCCCTGCCACGCCAACTGCACCCAGGGGTAAGAAAGATCATCTCGCTCGGGTGCCCGACGATTGTCCTGTTTTCATGTCTCTCACACAAGGGCATGGAAAATACTCCAGACACCTGGTACAACTGTTGTTGTCATGACAACAGCTCCGTTAATTTTTCTTCCTGTGGCTCTGAGGTCATCTGGATTTACCTCAACACACCGAGTAAAAACATAGCAGAGGTCATAAGTCAACACGGTGGAACTAGTCGGCCACTAAGCATCGGAGATTAGCTTCAGGACATTTTCACCGATTTTTTTGCCTGCTTCGTTGGCTGGATTACAGATGGAAATCATTTTACATTCCCCAGCAGTGTTTGCTTGGTGTGAAACAAGCCACAACATACTTTCACCTCCTGTCATATCGTGATGAGTGGTCAGCCACGCTCGGGATTTCATTTCGTGCTCGGTGACAGCTGAGTGACGCGAGAGAAAGACAAGCAGAGGTTTACTCATAACCTGTCCGTGCTTTAATGGACGACATCTCTGCCCCGCAGGTGCGTCGGGCCCAGACTGCCAGATTGCGTCGGGATGATGGACAGGTAAGGGATCTCGGAAATCATTCTTCATATTGGTCGGGGAAACCCGATTTGCTGTCCAAATGCACAATTGGACGACACGATATCGACAAAATTATCGAGACGGACTGTGTCTCAATAATAAATCGAGGGTTGACGAGACCTCGCGAATGCCGCTTTAGATCAATGGAAAAAAAAATAATAATAATAAAAATCGGCCTCTGCTGACCTCACCGAGAATCCCGCCAAGGGTAAACAAGACAGTGTGGCACAACAACGCTACTAACTACGCATAAAAAAAAAAAGTTATTTGAACAATTAGAGCAAATGTGACTCATTAGAATTGAGCCAAAACAGCGCAGGAGTAAGAGGGTAGCCATTAAAGTACAAACGAGCGCCTCTGGGGTCTTCTCCGCTCACATAATAGAGCTGATGTTCCCGCCTTTCATCCGGCGGTGACCTGGCGTCGCCCGTAAATCCTCTCCTCCTAATTAGAGAAGTCCTTCCCATTGTCTCACCTTGTGCCAGACGACTGTCTGCTTCTCACCCTTCTGCTGTCTGCTTCCTCGTTGCGTGACCCCGCCTTTTCTGTTAGTTTGCATATATCGAATTTTCTTTCTTCTCCCATTTTTTCCATTCTCTTTCAAATGTATTTATTTATTTATTTTTAAAAAAAAAATATATATATTTTTTTTGCATGTTCCTTCTCCCATTTTTTTCCCTTCTCTCTTATTTATTTATTTATTTATTTATTTATTTATTTATTTATTTATTTATATTCATTCATTTTTTCTTCCATGTCCTTTTGGGCCGCTCTCAATTCTTTTCTGGTCTCCTTGCTCGGCTACCCTTCGTCCACTTAATCGTCCCAAACTGCCGCATTACTATTCACAACGTGGCCGTATATCTCATTATGTTGAAACGCAAAGCCTCTTTGTAAATTTCAAGCCCCCACCACCACCACCACCACCACCGCGCTCGCCTATTTAGGTCCGCCACAATCGATACAGCACCTCACGCCGCCGCCGCCGCCGCCGCCGTAGAGGTGTGCTACACGAATCTTCCATTAGTCACTAATGGCCTCTGTAACAAATAGAGTTTTCAACGTCAAGTATGAGGTAGCAGCAGGTGTCCTTATTTTATTTTAGATTTCCATTCATCGTATCCATGAAGCTAGCACACCTCATGATATCGAGAAAATGAAACCAAAAAACAGGGGAAGGACATTGCCAAATACATTCATATCATTTTGTATAAGCCGAGCGTAGTCGGTATCCCCTCGCGGTCCATCTCAGCAATTTAAATCATTTTTATAATATCAAGTTGTTGCCTTATTCTGGTGATTCTGATGACGTAAATAGATTATAATTTAGGGGCGCTAACAAGAGGGCTAGCATAACGCGACACGTGAACGCAAATGGTACAATACCAGTCAGAACTCTAGAAAGACCCGCAAATTCGATGTTCTAGAATTAGTTGAAAATTAAATAGTCAGAAACAAGAAAATATGACCCATTTTTTTTCTCCCAAACATTTGGGGCTGCTGAATAGAAGAGTAGGAGCGGATTTTGGAATGAACTGCTTGTGCATGATTGCTAATATCAGACATTTTGGATGTAGACCAAAATAATATTTTTTTTCCTCTAATAACAGACCAATATCCCTTACTTGTGAACACAGTTCTCCAATAAGATTCCCATTTATCATTCCCCACGGTCGTGTGTTGAAGAAAAACGTCTTTAGCCTTCCTCAGATCGGGATAAAATGGAGACAAAAGACGTTTTATCTCCTTCGGCTAACTTTAACAAAGGAAGCAGCTCTCACTTGGAAACTGTTACGTTTCTATTCTGTTTGTGCTGCGGTTTTGTGTATCCCGCCGAGTTTTCAACAACACCCCCGCTGCCCACTTCTTCTATCCGCAGGACGCCCCTCATCGCTGCCGGAATCATCGGCGGCCTCTTCGTCATCGTCATTGTGGCGCTCAGCGTCGCCGTCTATGTTCGGCGAAAAAGCATCAAGAAGAAGAGGGCCTTGCGTCGCTTCTTGGAGACGGAGGTATTATTCTATTTTTTTTTCTGTGTTGGGCGTCTCGATTTGTCCTCATTTTTGTGTTATTCCGTTCTTCAGCCAATAAATATCATCACCTACGCGCTGTTGAGTAAACTAGCGAGATATTTTCAAATAGATGCTTTACATCGTTGACAGATCGCCGCCATACAATCGGTTTCGAAATCAGGTCAAAATACAAACAAAATGGCCGTATTGTGCTTGAGTCACTTTAGCTCAGGGGTGTTAAACTCATTCTTAATGTTGGGCCACTTTGTAGTTGCGACAAATGGATGGATTACTAGTTTGGAAATCAGAAATAATATTTTTTATAGTAAGAAATATTTTTATCATTAAATTATTGTTCAAATTACTGTAAAATAATAATAATACATTTATCAAGGATCATCTGAGTTGACATGATTTGCTTTTAAAATGACATGGCGGGCCGGATCTGGCCCCCGGGCGTTGAGTTTGACACCGATGAATGTTACTGTTAATTACACCTAACCACACAAGGAGGCATCCGTGTGAATTGTCCTTGAGGAGCATCCTTGCTGCATCTCCCCACGTCTGCACACTTCAGGGTCAGGTTCAATGGTGTCATCGCCGCAGGCCCCACCACTGCCCCATAGGAGTCCGCTTGTCATTCCACGTTTGGATCATTTTCAGGTGAAGGCAGCAGCTTGTAGGCAGCTGTCAGGCTGGAGGCAGAGAAGGTCGGTTAGCTGCAGGAACTTTCAGCCTTTTCTCGTCCCCGAACGCTCATCTTCATCCACTGGTCATCCGGTCAGGAAAATCATGACGGACTTTGATTTATGAACAGCTTTTTGAAAACTCTTGTTTTAAAGCATTGTGCATAAAAAGATGTTTGGTTTCCGGGGGGGCTTCTTCAAAAATTCCAAAGAGACATGTTTGAACTCCACATCATCAATGGAGGCTCCTCTCAAGGTGACGATAGGGGAAAGTCTTGAGTTAAAAGAAGAATGAGTCACGGGGGAGACATAAAAATGGGTTCGCAGATCAAAAGTGAGGGAGGGAAAAAAGAGATGAGATGGAGGAACGAAAGACAGCGAATGGCAAAACAAAGGAATGAACTAAGTGTGCTTTGCAAGTCAACAGTCTTCACAGCGCGCTTGATATTGAAATGGCCGCCGTGTCCTCAGATCCCAGTTTGACAGCTTGTACTGGAGGCATCTTTTTCTCAACTGACACAAGAGGTGAGCTCTCTGTTTTACCCTCGACGCCCAAAAAAAAAAAAAAAGGCAACGGGCCCCGGACAGTGAGCCTTCATCCAGACACTCTTGATCTCACTCATCAGGGTGTGTTATTTGTTTGAATTGAAGATCGAAATTTCACCAGCCTTGCAAAAAAGTCTCCGACTGACAGTGAGGCCTACGAACGCCTCCCGTGTGTTAAGAAGCGCTTGAGTAAGCAGAGGAAAGAGTTTGAGGGAGAAGGGAGTCGAGCCTTTTTGCTCAAACTATTTGTTCTCCCTGAATTACGACATTTCCTGCAATTATATGCATCCGACTTTGGTGAAAAGTTTTTCAGAGTGCACCAAAAATTGAGTCTCCGAGAGAGTTCCAAGATATTTTCTCAATCTATTGTGGCAGATTTGAGTCACTGGGATTCAGCACCCTCATTATTTATGTAGCGAATCATTTTTGAAAATAAATCTGAACCCAGCCAGATGCCTTATTATTTTTAATCAATTCAAAAGGGAGCAACTAGTAATTAATCTTCACTGTCTGTTTTGATTTTGGACACGTTTGCATTTTTTTAATTCAAGTTTTGCATTATGATAATGTCTTGAACGCAGCTGGCATAGAAAACAAAACCAAAAAAACCCAGATGATTGTAACTTTGTTCTGATTCTTTTGGACGAACTTTAGATAAGGGTGTTTTTCTTGAACGTGCGTCTTTCCATATCCCGACAAATCACCCAGTGGAGTAGTGAAAATGTACACCTGTGCGTTCATTAATGCATGAAGGTTATTAATTTTTCAAGCCTCGTCTTGTTTGACGGTGGAGCACGTAGCTTATTTGTCCGACGAAACTCACCTCGCATCGCCACTGCGGCACCGGCGGAGCTCATTTGGCCGAGGCACGCCGCGTTATTAGCCAGTAAATAAAGTGGCGCCGCGAGCCGAGAAGAGCCGGAGAGAATCTCATCTACGGCCACGGGCGTGCTTTCTATTTACCGGCTCGGTCGTGTCACTCTCTTGACGGCTCTCGTCGTGGCTTCCGTCCAGCTGCCTCCTAATGAAACAATAACAGCGACAGCCTGTCGCCATTTGTTCTGATTACAGCTTCACCGCGGTGTCGACTCGGTTTCGCCTCCCCTCTCGCATCACTCTTGCTTTCTTGTCACACGTGGTCGGTGAGATCAAACACGTGGATGCTAATCATGCCCAAAATGTCGTGCGGATTTGATGGATGATAACCAGCGCGGACAAACCGCTTCACATTTATATTTCACATTCCGGAGATCCCAATTGTTCAATAATAAATGCGCTTCCATGAAAAATTAGTTCAATTTACATTTTTCAGCATCAATACTGGAGAAAAAATAGCCTGTGTTGTTAGCATCCACTCTTTAAAATGTTTTTAAAGTCCCTCTAATGCTGATGAATAAGGCAACGCTGTTAGCTTGCTGAAGAAAAATTAGCTTGCGTTGTTAGCACCGACAATCTAAAATGTCTTTAAAGTCCCTCTAATGCTGATGAGTAAGGCAACGCTGTTAGCTTGCTGAAGAAAAATTAGCTTGCGTTGTTAGCACCGACAATCTAAAATCTCTTTAAAGTCCCTCTGATGCTGATGAGTAAGGCAACGCTGTTAGCTTGCTGAAGAAAAATCAGCCTGCTTTGTTAGCACCGACAATCTAAAATGTCTTTAAAATCCCTCTAAAGCTGATGAGCAATGATGTTAGCTTCCTGAAGAAAAATTAGTTGCACTGACACTTTAAAATGTCTTTAAAGTCCCTCTCATGCTAATGAGTAAAGCAACGCTGTTAGCTTGTCCGTCTTATTGGGGTTAGCGCTAACGTTTACGCGATAAAAGATGAGAGGACAGCCATCTTGTCCTTGTTCAACACGCAGTTTCCATCTTGTTGTAGTGTTAGCACACAGCGCTAACAGCTGAACACGGGATTTATGAGGTCCAGAACACCGACAAAGCATAAAACAAAGTCAAAAGAAAGTGAGCTGGAGCCAAAACAGGCACGGCCATATTGGAAAAAGAAAACGGTGAGCCGATCTTAAAAGTTTGAAGAATCGGATAGTTGGAATTCCATTAGGAAGAGAATGATTACGATTCCAGGTGAGCTAAGAAGTCTAATGGATTAATTAATTGATTCAGGTTGTTTTTTTCCTAGCTCGGCCCGCTAACCCACTTCCTGCTGTGACATCACAGCGGGTCTCCGCCTCAGGGCTTGAATCCATCAAGCAACAAATCACCAACAGGCCCAAGTCGTCCATTGTGTGCGGGGCGGCGATTTCGCAGCTCTTCTCGCCGTGATGGTTTTATGTCACGTCCAGCGAGCGCTTGAGTGGCTGACCTGCTGATGTATGCTCTCATTATATTGTTTGATGGCAGTGGTTGAGCGGCGTGATTATGCCGCTGATAAACCGCAGCGCGCCCGGGCTCCGATGGGCTCATTAAGACGCCTATCGATCGGACGCATTGACTTGTTGTGTGCAGGGATGTGTGTAGTGCGCTTCCGTTTGGGTGGCCGGCGGTTGTCGATACGACTTTGCCAATATTTGCGAGTACGGGCTGTTCAATTTGCCGTTTGGTTGGATTTCTATCCGGCTCTTACTTCCCCTCGGTTAGCTCGATTACAGGTGAGGCCTCGCTTGTTTCGCGGAGTGGCAAGGAGAGCGGCTGGCCGGCGAACGGCTCGGTGTCAGCTTTCACCGGATGCCAGGTGGAGCCGGTCGTAAACATTGGCACGGAACGGGCTTGCTATGTGCACAGCCGGTGAGATACGATTCTCGCTCTGCCGCGCTAGCAGCTGATAGCGGACAGATTTGTTCAGCGCCGGCACGCTCCAGATAATGTCGGGAATGTTAGCACCTTGGAAATATTTGCGTTCCGGTGAAATTTGGATACGAGTTCCAAAATCCTCGGTATCGGGATGGGACAGTCACCGATTGTTTTGGTTTGACACAAATCATTGCTGCCGACTTCGGAAGTCAAATGTAACAAATGCTTCCAGCGGCTCTGAATGTTTTTTTTTTTTTTTTTAAATTCAAAGAGGAACATTTCTGACTGGAAGCGAAAAATGTCAGTCTGCAAGATAAATTGTCGCGTCAGTAAATTCAAGTCAGTTTTCGGCCCAGCAGAGCTTCTTCTTCTACTACTTATTAGTTGACACGTATTGGTGAAGCCCCACGACGCCATGTTCAGTGAAAAACTAAAACAATGAAACGCGCACTGTATTTGAAATCAATATTTACAATCATCCCGTCATCATCAATCATCCCTCTAACGCAAACAGTCAATAAATGTAAATGTACATACAAATGTTTATTGAAATAAACATTCATTAAAAGTCCATTACAAGACAACACTTCCATCTCTCTCTCTCTGTGTTTCTCTCTCTTTCTCTCTCACTCTCTTTCTCTTTTTCTCCCTTCCACTCTTTGTTTCTCTTTCTCTCTATTTCTCTCTTTTTTTCTCTCTCTCTCGCTCTTTCTCTCTGTCTCTTGCTCTCTTTCTCTCTCTTTTTCCCTCTTTCTCTCTCTCTCCCTCTCTCTCTCTCTCTCTCTCTCTCTCTCTCTCTCTCTCTCTCTCTCTCTCTCTCTCTCTCTCTTTCTCTCTGTCTCTTGCTCTCTTTCTCTCTCTTTTTCCCTCTTTCTCTCTCCCTCCCTCTCTCTCTCTCTCTCTCTCTCTCTCTCTCTCTCTCTCTCTCTCTCTATCCCCCTCCCTCTCCATCCTCTCCTTCTCTCTTTCGCGCTTTCTCCATCCTTGTTCCAAACCTCCAAATATATAAATAAAATACTGAGATTGCAAATTCTGTTGCTATGACAACCAATCAAAAGTAAGTTGTGAAACATAACTGATATTTAACTTTGATTTAAACGCACGTGAAACTTAAAGTGACCATTAGCGGCGATCGTAATAATTCCGACACGCATCAATCACGTGACATCATTTTTATCAGCCCGGAAATCGGGCCGTTTTTCCACCACGTCCGCCGATTTTTTTAATTTTTCATCATTTATCAGGAAAATGTGCATCCGTCCGTCAGTGACGTATTGACGGACTGACACGATTTGTGTTTTTTTTTTTTTTGGGGTCAGCTGGTGGAGCCCCTGACCCCTAGCGGAACAGCCCCCAACCAAGCTCAGCTGCGCATCCTGAAGGAGACGGAGTTGAAGAGAGTCAAAATTTTGGGCTCGGGGGCTTTCGGGACGGTCTACAAGGTGAGTGAGCCAACCACATCTAAATCTCAATTTGCGTATTGTGTTTTCCGACTTTTTTAGATATCACAATAATTGCTTGATTTCCTAGGGCATCTGGGTACCAGAAGGTGAGACGGTGAAGATCCCAGTGGCTATTAAAATCCTAAACGAGACCACCGGCCCCAAAGCCAATGTGGAGTTCATGGACGTGCGTATTCCCGTCGCCTGCCACTTTGTTGGATTGTGCACTTGGTTGTAAATTTTTATGAAAGTAGCATCTCAGGGATAAAAAAAATGAACTGCCAAGACTGGATGAGACTATTAAAAACACCACTTGTTTATGATACGCCGCTTCGCCGGAGTCCCGCCAGGCTGGAGAACTTTTTGTTTTTATCACCCCTTCCCACCTTGCTTTTTTCCTCTCTGTCTTTTTTTTTTTTTTTTTAACCAATTTTTCCTCTTCACACTCTCTTGATTTCACTGGTCCCATTTTGGAGTTCTCTTCACCTCCCGCCTCTCGCCCATCTCTCCTTTTCTCCTCCCAGCGGGACTCTACGTCCATCCAGAGCCAATATGCTCGCTCCGTCAGCTTGTTAAACAGCAATCTAAAGGCAGACTCACGCCTCGCCACTAAGAAGCCCCGCCACTGGAGTGCCAGCTCCGAGCACACACACGCTCATTCATGCACGGGCGCACACACACACCACAACACAACAACAACAAAATGTTCCCCAGGTGATGGCGGCGGCGGCGGCGCTAGCTTGATTTGCCAGCGTTGGCAGATATTCGAATATGAGTGGCCGGATTTGTTATTTGAGTGTATGCAATTTGTGAAAAAAGCATATATCGATGGAAGAGGTCCACTTCTTCAATGTCGTCGGTCGGATGTGTGTATTAAAATGACTTTGATGGGAAAATAGGGTCATCTGGCTGTAATGGAGGTCAATGTTCAGGAGAGAGGAGAGGAAGAAAGTAAAACAGCTGCACTACACACACACACACACACACACACACACACACACACACAGGAGTCGAAATCAAGAGTTTGTTTATTTTCGAACATTAAACGAAATACAAGAAAAAAGCAAAAAATACAGAAAATGATAACTCCATAGTACAATAGAATATAAAAAAAGAAAAAAATGATATTGCATTATAATTTTACCTTTATAGTATAATTTTAGTCCTGCCTATGAAGCTTTGGTAGCAGGACCCATTTTTGTCTTCTTAGAGTTAACTTTATTCATTCCAATAAATAAAGTGCGTAGCAATAAATAAAAGGGTTGAGTGAGAAATCAATAACAATAATAAAGTAATAAATAAAATAATTGAATATTTTTTTTTTCCATTTCCTCCCTCTACCTTTATTTGTTAAAAATGTGAAGTGGGAGCACTTTTAACTTTTTTTTATAATAGAATAGAATAAATCTTTATTGTCATTGTCTCACTTGTACAACGAAATTTAAAAGTGCCAGCTGATCAGTGCATAAAATAAAATAAATAAATAGAATAAAAAGATTAAAAAGATTAAAAAAGTACAATCTAAAAGACCTGCAGAAGAACATACACAGACATACACCGACAATCTTTTTTTTTTTAGCGGCAAATAATAAATAATAAAATAAATAATAAAATAAGAAAGAAATTAAAAAAACAGCAACATCTCTACTTTTTTTTTAAGTGAAGACAATTTGCAATTGTAGTATCGACACAAAGTCAATTCACGATTTGTCTTCGCGGGCCAAATATAATTACACTGGGGGCCAGATTTAGCCCGCGGGCCACAGTTTGACACCCCCGCTCTACTGCCTCCCCTGATGGTGCCAAGTCGCCCTCTGAGCGTTTTAAATCGGCGTGCAAGGTCGCGAGTCTCGTTCACATCTGCCGTGGCCTACATTTAATGACGCCGGTGCAACATTTATGAAACTCTGCGTGAAAATGTGGATGGAAAAAGGTTGTGTTTGCGCTGCTTTGAAGACTTTCCGCAGTGTTTTCTCGAACTGGGAGAATACTCCACGGGCAAGACGCGGCATGCAAATTTGGTCGGCAACCCATCTTCATTTATGCATCCGTCTCCACCTCCGCTCGGAATATAGTGCACAAGTAGTCATGCATAATAGATACCCGGACGGGCGCTGAGTTTCTACTATGAAAGCAGAAGTTGATATTTGTTGACAAATAGACGTGATGATTCGGAAAGTTCAACTTGTGAGCGGAATGGAGAGTAGAGAGTGCTCTTAGTTGCTTTTTGTGTTTGACCCAGGAGGCGCTGATCATGGCCAGCATGGAGCACCCCCACCTGGTGCGTCTACTGGGAGTGTGCCTGAGCCCGACCATCCAGCTGGTCACCCAGCTCATGCCGCACGGCTGCCTCCTCGACTACGTGCACGAGCACAAGGATAACATCGGCTCGCAGCTGCTGCTCAACTGGTGCGTCCAAATTGCCAAGGTAGGTGTTGATGATCCGGAGGAAAGCCGGGGTTTGCTTGCTTTGGTCATATAAAATTATGATTTTATATTATTCTATTAAATTATTTATTTAAAATTATTATTTTATATTATTTTATTAAAATAATATATTTAAAATTATTATTTTATATTATTTTATTAAAATAATATATTTTAAATTATTATTTTATATTATTTTATTACAATTATATATTTAAAATTGTTATTTTATATTATGTTATTAAAATTATATATTTATTACCATTATCAATAAAATAATAATATTTTTAATAATAAAATCCTTTTAAATCATTTTAAATAATCAAGCTTTTTATTTCTTTCATCAAGTGATGGGATTAAATGAAATAAACTGCATTTTAGATCATTTTTATTTTATTAAAATTACATATTTATTATCATTATCAATAAAATAATAATATTTTTAATAATAAAATCATTTTAAATCGTTTTAAATAATCAAGCTTTTTATTTATTTCATCAAGTGATGGGATTAAATGAAATAAACTGCATTTTAGATCATTTTTATTTTATTAAAATTATATATTTATTATCATTATCAATAAAATAATAATATTTTTAATAATAAAATCATTTTAAATAATCAACCTTTTTATTTCTTTCATCAAGTGATGGCATTAAATGAAATAAACTGCATTTTAGATCATTTTTGTAAGGAGACTTTACAAAATCTTCAAATGTTTTAAGCTCACGTGAAAATGGGTGGATTTTCCTGGTGATGTTTTGATGGACATCCTGATGTAAAGACCTTGGAAGAACGGCTTGTCCCGAGTGAATCTTTTAATGTCAATCCAAAATATTCTTCGTCTACAGCAAAATTGGCCTCACCGTTGTAATAATTGGATGAGACATAAAAATGCTTGATCAGCAATTATCATTCCAACCCACATCATGGTCAGGTCAGGGTCATTTTCTGCCACCAGGTACCACCAGACTGCTGAGATTGATTTGACCATTTCTGTTTGGTCGGTACTGTTGGTTCTCCCGAATGAGTGATCAGAGGATAGGTTTGATGAGGTGTGTGTGGAAGGGCTTAACCCTTGACCCCCCCCCCCCCGACACACACACACACACAAATGAATCTAAGTGCCTGGAGAGCAGGTTACTTAAGCCGCTACTTAGCGCTGTAATTGGATTCGATTGTGGCTGTTGCTCGTAAGATAGCGAGGGAGAGTGGAGCGCTTGATGGCAAGTCATTTTTTGTGACTTGTTGCGCGTGAAGTGATCCCGCACTGCCTGACTGATTTCATTTGAATGACTTTTTATTGGACAAATGACATCATCGAGCTAGCATGAGTAAGGCTCATTTTCACCTTGGAAAAACGGCGCGGTAACAAAAGTAAAGTGAGACACCTGGCAAATATAAAACTGTCTATCCATTCACCCATCCAGTTATCCTTCCATCCATCCAGTTATCCTTCCATCCTTCCATCCATCATCCATCCATCCATCATTCATCAATCCATCCATCTATCCTTCCATCCATCAATTAAATAAATTAATTAATTAATTATCATCATCATCATCCAGCCATCCTTCCATCTGTCCATCCATCATTCATCCATCATCCATCCATCCATCATCCATCCATCCATCCATCCATCCATCCATCCATCCATCCATCCATCCATCCATCCATCCATCCATCCATCATCTATCCATCCGCCATCCATCCATTCATCCATCTTCCATCCACCAATCCATCCATCCATCCATCTATCCATCCATCCATCCATCCATCCATCCATCCATCCATCCATCCATCCATCCATCCATCCATCCATCCATCCATCTACCAATCCATCCATCCATCCATCCATCCATCCATCCATCCATCCATCCATCCATCCATCCATCCATCCATCCATCCATCCATCCATCCATCCATCCATCCATCCATCCATCCATCCATCCATCCATCCGTCCTTCCATCCATCATCCAGCCTCCTTCCATTCATCCATCCATCCATCCATCCATCCATCCATCCATCCATCCATCCATCCATCCATCCATCCATCCATCCATCCATCCAATCAGAGCTAAAATTGCATTCAACAAATTTAAAGAAACCTTAAAGACCCTGTTTCGGCGGGAGAAAAGATCATTTCCTTCCAGCAGCCCCGCCCGCAGCCCCATGGCCAGCGCCACGACAAGTACACAAACAGCCAGCCGTATGTGGGCTCTGACCCGGGCAGGTGACCGCTGCGCCGCAAATAGATTGGCTACGGCCTGTCGCCAGGCACTGACTCTCTATCACTGAGTGTTTTGGGCATTGAGATAATGGCTGTCATTAATCTACAGCCACACACAAAGCTGCCGCACTTGCACACACTGGCACAATGACTGACACTTGCATCAACACACACACACACGCACACACAGCTCAGTCGCTTTCAATCTTTTAATTTATTAGTTTGTTCTTTTCTTTCCTCACCTGTAAACACCTCCCCCATCTTTTTTTCCCCACTGAGGCCAAGTGCTCTATTTAAAAGAAGTCAAAGTTTGCCCTTTAAACATTACCCAAGATACACTTGCACCATCAGGTGTGTGTGTGTGTGCGTGTGTGCGCGCGTGTGTGTGTTCTCAACTTCTAAAATTGAACCAACCATCAGTCTTTTTCCGATTCTCTTGTCTGCTGAGTCATTTTTCTCTCGGTTTTAGATTATGAATGGAATAATTAGGTCGGCCATGTTTTTTAAATCAGTGGCTGAATGAGCCACAGGGCCGGGGGACTGATTTCATTTAGCTTGTCCTCCCGCCACGGCTCCTCTCTGTGTTCCTCTCGTCGGGCTTTCCATCATCGGAGGTGCTGAGATGATGTGACGAGCTTGGCTGGTTGCACGTCTTGACCGTCGTCATTGAGGTCGTGCAAGATCGCTAAGAGCGCTCCTAGTGGTGAGATGACGTGTACAACATGCCCTGCGGGGGAACCCCTCCCTCCCCTCTCCCCTCCCTCCCCTCTCCCCTCCCCCATCTCGTCAAGCAGAGCTGTCATGTGCCGGGTGGCGTTTTGTTGATTGACAGGGCTAATGATGGTGCCAAATATTGACCTTCTCCGAGGCGAGCCTGATGTAGTCCACTACTGCATTGTGGTCAAATATTAATGAGAGGCTGCATCGGCGATGGTGTGACAATTTACGATTTACGAGGAAACAACACACACCATGACATCGTTTAGCAAAATCAGCAGTCACCTTCTCTGACAAGGTCAAGTCTAATCTTGATCTGCGTGTGTGTGCTCAAATTTTACAACCTCGATATCGGCTGATATTTTCCGGGCTAGATTTTGGACATTTTTGAAGTTTGAACTTTTTTCCATGCATCCCTCTTCAATCTGAACGTTCAGCTTGTTAGAAGGCCGCAGGTAAGCATTGATTCGAAATGATTCTTTTTTTTTTTTTGACTCAGCATATACATGCAAATGATCATAAATATTTAAGCGTGTGAGTGTTAGTCGACGATAGCGACCTCGTTACATTCCGGCAAGTCTAAATAATGCATGCTGTCGTCAAAGCTATGGAGTCTGAGTGATGAAGATGTTCGTTCGGGTGCCGAAAGCTAATTATGATTAGTTAAGTGGGGAGCAACATGACTTGTGTCTGCGCCATCCGTTAATGTTGTTGAGCTATGAGGGATTGCGCAATGGGTCTGAGATGTAAGATGGGAGAAAAAAAAATAAAAAATCCCCCTCTTGTACCGCTTATTCTTCCCAGCCAAAAAATAACGAGGCGTTAGGGTTAGGGTTAGGGTTAGGGTTAATAATGGAGTCCGCCGACAATTTACAGCAGTGCAAGCAACCTCTTTGTTGATTGGCCGAAACAAACGATTCTTTTTTTTTTTTTTTCCTCTACTACTTGTTATTTATAGAGTAAGAATTCAAAGCCGCCGAGGGGCCGGAGAGTATCGATGTCCGGCGATTAATTTCTCCCGGACTTCATCATAATGCACTCCCATAATTCTACGTGAGTTTGTCCTGCTTAGTAAACAGTGCGAGACACGCACGTGGGTGGGCGGGCGTGGAAAGCGTTCCCCGAGAGAACGTGTCCCTGCTGATGCAACAAAATGAGGGAAGTGGGCTCAGGGAGAGGTGATGGGGAGAACAGGCAGAGGAGGGATAAGCCCCCTGGGTCTTTCTAATTATCTGTAAGGATCAGCAGTGCTCAAGGATGCGTAAGGGGAGGGATTTGACTGCCAGATCCACTGGGGAAGAATGCCTGATTGGATCGGTCACCTCTCTCCCCGCACAGCCATTACCGACGCTGCCTCCAGCTCAGGCTCATTAGACACAGGCCTGTACGTGCATGCAGATGAATGGCCGCCGCAGAATTTAAAAAAAAAAAATTGAAATCTGGTTGCGAAAATGTTTAGTTTTGCATCTTTCCGGTTTAAGCGGTCGCTGAACTGGAAGCTAATGAGGCCGGAACTTGCTGGAAATGCATATTGACAAGTCACAAAGGCTCAAGGAGCAATTTGTGAAAAGATTGAAATATAAGTTTGAAATGCCTGAAATAGTCTTGATATGAAACCGTTTTGGAAATCTTTGATTGCAGCCTCAAATAGTGACCTGGTGACCTTTTCACTCTGATAGTTAAGGAGTACTCGTGCCTGCCTAAAAAGATTTTTTTTTTTTCTCTGAATTATATATTTTTTTTTATTTTACATCCAGATTGATGTGTTTGGTTTCTATTTTAGCTACTGTAATTAAATATTGGCTGTACAGTCATTGTTTATTTTTGTTCGATTCCCTCCCCACTGTCAGGCATGGACCGTTCGAATCATCATCACGTCGCTTTCCCCTCCCGCCAGTCGCGCGGATGTAATCGACAAAACGGTAAACTTCTCCCTCATCTTGTCTGCCGGTGAAAATTAGCCGAGGTAATTAAGAATTATAACCGCTCAGTGTCACAGTAAGCGGCGGACAAATTACAGGCATTACTGAGAAGTTTGTGCTGAGCTGCTTTCAATGAACAGCGTCTTCTCCTCTCCCTTCGGAATTGAGAGTCGGCTGAGCTGACGGTGAAAGCCGTCATTTCCGCCGTCCTCACCGCCGGTGGCGAACCGCAGCCTCACGGGATCCGACGGGAGCTCTGTTAATTATTGCTCGGATACGATGCCTCTGATCGACCGGCGAGGGTGATTACTGATAAGTATTTGGAGGACGACCAACCTTATTAGATTTTGGTTTTTATGCACTGCCGCAGTTTATTCGAAAAATTATGAATTTATATTTTTCATTAAATTATTAAATTATGAATTTATATTTTTTATTAAATATTATATTATATATATATATATATATATATATTTTTATTAGTTTTTTTATATTTAAATCACAATCCGACATTCTAAAAAGGTCAATGAAATGGTACATGGTAAATTTTCATGAAACCAAAGTTTCTAGACAGACGGACGGACGGACGGACGGACGGACGGATGGATGGATAGGTGGATAGATAGATAGATAGATAGATAGATAGATAGATAGATAGATAGATAGATAGATAGATAGATAGATAGATAGATAGATAGATAGATAGATAGATAGATAGATAGATAGATAGGTGGATAGGTGGATAGGTGGATGGGTGGATGGGTGGATAGGTGGATAGGTGGATGGGTGGATGGGTGGATGGGTGGATGGGTGGATGGGTGGATGGGTGGATGGGTGGATGGGTGGATGGGTGGTTGGGTGGATGGGTGGATGGGTGGATGGGTGGATGGGTGGATGGGTGGATAGATGGATAGATGGATAGATGGATAAATAGATAGATAGATAGATAGATAGATAGATAGATAGATAGATAGATAGATAGATAGATAGATAGATAGATAGATAGATAGATAGATAGATAGATAGATAGATAGATAGATAGATAGATAGATAGATAGATAGATAGATAGATAGATAGATAGATAGATAGATAGATAGATAGATAGATAGATAGATAGATAGATAGATAGATGATATTTTCCATGAACCCCGCACAGCCCGTACTGTTTGCCTCAAATCCGTATCTTTGCTTGATAGATGCGTTTTTTGCCAGCGGTTTGACTCAAGGTCGAGTGAGTGCAGCGCAAATGGGCGGAAACGTTCAGTGCAGCAGAAGCATAGCTCACATTCGCCAAGCGTTCATTAACCATCCGGCATTTTGGAGCTCAGGGAAATAATAGCAGACAGGACAGCACATTTTCCCAACTTATTTCCCCCCTCTACTATCTTGTGAAAATTGCCCTCATGTGCTTTACCAATCTCATATTTGTACATTTTTCACGGCGGTATTTTTGCAATACAATTAGCATGACTCTGTTCGCTTGCTTTCCGAAAGTACTAGGGCTCGGGATATGATAGACGACCACCTGGACCACCTGGGCGGTCCTTTTGTGCTCGTTGCTTATCGCGCTGGTCCCAGTCCTCGACGAGCAGACAGGCTCATATTGCTCGCATTGTTTGAGTTTGCAGAAGGGGGAGGGGCTTGAAAGAGAGATGGATGAGGAAACCAGAGCTTCAGAAACTAAGCACCCTGCCATTCATGGATGTTTTATGTTGGCATAGCCATGCATCAAAAAAAGTGCTTGCATTATTATCCTCAACAGCAAACTTGCTAAAGCAATAACATGTCCTTCTCGTAAAGTTCCAAAACATCTCCAAAAATGAAATCACATCAAAATCCAATTCAAGTCTCTCACCTGACAACCTTGTTTCTCAGTATTTCTCCAGCCAAGCTTTTATCCCATCACCCTCGACCTCTACGCCAATAACCTGACTCAACTTTCCAATTTTTTTTCTCCTCACTGGAGAGAAGGTGCCGCTGGGTTGCCCGCTACCCATGACCTTGCGTGGTACAAGTTTTACAAAAAGAAATCAACAAAGCTAATTTTCTACCTGTGCACCGGTCACTGACGGGTCAGTGGAGCAAACGGCATCTTTTTTTTCCAGCCATTAAACAAGCTTGTAAAAAGAGTGCAGAACTGGAATGGCAGCTTTGAAATTTATTTTATCTACATTTTCATTATTACCGTATTTTCCGGACTATAAGGCGAACCGGACTATAAGGCGCACCTTCGATGAATGGCCTATTTTAAAACTGTGTCCTTATATAAGGCGCACCGGACTATAAGGCGCACCTTCGATGAATGGCCCATTTTAAAACTTTGTCCTTATATAAGGCGCACCGGACTATAAGGCGCACCATTAATGCATCATGTCAGATTTTTAATCCAAATGAAATCATTCTCCATTTTATCTTTTTTATTTCAACTTCAGACGCAACAAATTACTTTATAATCACAAAATAATGATCTATAGTCTTTTTGATTCATGATTCGTAGTCTTCAGCGGGCCACTTATGATTGATTTCATGACACAATGTTTTGGGGCAGTTTAAATTTAGGAATTTGGTCCATATATAAGGCGCACTGGACTATAAGGCGCACTTTTGAGAACATTTTAGGTTTTTAGGTGCGCCTTATAGTCCGGAAAATACGGTAATACAATTCTTTTTTTTGCTCGTGAAAGAAATTTTAAAAAAGAACAAATGCTTCGGTGTCACGTACACAATCAGGAACGATCAATTATGCCAGTGTCCCCGGGATCTTTAATCGGGCCGTGCCTCCTCATGCTCTATGGGGGACGTCGTAGTTTACCGCCCGGGCAGCCGACCGGCCGGCCGGCGTGGCTGAAAGTTAATTGGCTGGCTCCTTGAGCTGTTGTACATTGTGCTGTCAGCGAGCCGGGCTCCCCTCATTGCCCCGTCGCGTTTAGTCGAAGTGTATTAATGCACTGTGTGGCCCATTGATTCCTAATTCCTCACAATGTCCGCATCGGGGATAAATATCGCTCGACGCGGTCGTCTTCCGGCTTATTGTAATCAACATGGCTATTGATCGGGCTGTCTGAGCTCGGTTTGCGTAATTTATTTGAAATCCACTTTCGGTAATAGGGCCGAAGAAAGAGGCTACATAATTGTGAGGCTCCCAATAGGAAAGGCCGGACAAGCAAGTGGTGAAATATATCTTTGCTTGGAGGAGAGGTGGTCCCCGTCTGTCTGTCAGGGCGAGGCCCGGCCGGGCGGATGATGGATGAGGGTTCATCTAGCGGCGGGGCGGCCGTCGATCGATTTTTATCCTCGCATTTGTCTGGGGAGGAGTCGGCGCGAGCCGGCTCGCCACGTCGGCCATCTCAACACAATCCGGTTTGACACGCGTCTTGTCCTCTTCGGTGACGAGTCCGGTGTGCCAATAGAGGCGCCGTTGATTGTGTGTATTGTCTGAAGAGCGCCACGACTGTTTCCCGCCTCCCTCCTTGACAGGGTGTTTTTATTGATCCACCTGCAAAGTGGCGTCAACTTGTTGAACATCTGGGCTCAAACACTTCAATCGGCCTCGCCTGGCTGATCTCAGATTTCTTCAGCCGTGAATGCATGCGGCGGGCATGTGTGTGTGTGTTTACCCGTCTGTAATGATCCGTATGTGTGTGTGTGTGTCCCTCCTCCGTACAGCCCATTGAGCCACAAATGAAGGCTGCAAAAAAAAAAAGTTGCTTCTGTCCGCCTGGCCATTTTTGTTTCTCTCATACGCAAACTTTATTTATCCCTTTCCACGACACAATAGTGGCGGTTTCTATTTCTTTTTTTTAATGTTCTTGTTCCACTACGGCGATTCCCCTTCTATCGCGTCTTCTTCACGTTGCCGCAAACAAGGTTCAAATTAAAATGTCCAGAACTCCCGTGGAAAAACTTCAATGACAGTCACAAAACACAAAAATGTGGCATCAGAATAAAGAACATAAATTCTATCAAATAATATAATGAGCGCACACAACCTTGACACTTTACCTGCTATGATTGATTCGATTCAATCGAAATATGCACATTCGGTTATGCTGAGGAGAAAACGAAATACCGAGACTTTCAGTTTAAGTGCATTGTAACATGATTATTATTTCCATGAGATCATGTTTTGGCTTCTTGGATTCCCTCAGGGAATGATGTACCTGGAAGAAAGGAGACTGGTCCACAGGGACTTGGCTGCCCGCAACGTCCTTGTGAAGTCCCCCAATCACATCAAGATCACCGATTTCGGCCTAGCGCGGCTGCTGGATGCGGACGAGAAGGAGTACAACGCAGACGGGGGCAAGGTCAGCGTAAGTCTGTTGTGCTTACTTTTATCAAAACGCACAAAAGGGTTTGGCGAAGGAGAAAAATATATCGTTGGTGATTGTGAAAGTACAAAAAGGATTTATCTTGAAGCTTGAGATTTATTACCGCTGCCATTTAGTTTACACTAAAAAAAAAAAACACAAAACTTTTATTTTTTTTCAGAAGTAAAGCAGTTATTGAAGTTGGAACAATTTTATTTTTGTTTTTATTATTGACATTCGTTCAATGTTAGCAAGCAATTATTTAGCTCCAAAATCATTTGCTGATTTATTTATTTTTTGCGTACCGTATTTTCTGCACTATAAGGCGCACCGGATTATAAGGCGCACCTTCAATGAATGGCCTATTTTAAAATTTTGTCCATATATAAGGCGCACCAGATTATAAGGCGCACCTTCAATGAATGGCCCATTTTAAAACTTCATATATAAGAACAAAATCCGCGGGCCGGACTTTGGACACGCCTGCTGTAGTGGCTCAATATTGGTCCATATATAAGGCGCACCTGATTATAAGGCGTACTGTCCGCTTTTGAGAAAATTAGAGGTTTTTAGGTGCGCCTTATAGCGCAGAAAATACGGTATTAAAGTTAAAGTAAATATTTAATAAATATAATAAATTAAATATTTAAGTTGGGGGACAATACAAGGGACAATTATTTCTTTATTGAAAATGTGGGAAAGCGATTTTCAGATTAGCAAAACATTGAAATTTTTTCTTGAACTGAAAATTCTATTTTTAAAATTTCATCTGTTCATTTCATCGCCTGCCCCAGCCTTGAAATTTTGACTTCACTCAACCTGTTTATAGTTTAGCCTCTAATTTTCCAGGGTTTAATCCATTTATCGGGACGTGCTTGTTGATTCCGGCCTGGCCCACATTTACCATCTGTTGCGCTCATGTGCACCAAATGACCGATACCGTCTCATTTCGCACCTTCAAAGCTCACACGATTTCCAATAGTTTCAAGCCGAAGCTAATCGCTCACCGCACTTGAGTAATATTGAGCAAAACGGCGCTGCCTGAAAGCGCCGTCAATACTACAATCGCTCACAATCGGCCGCTCGATAGCTCAGGCAACCGACGAGACCACCTGTATAATCATGCAAATATATGAGCCTACTGTTTTTTATTATATCTCACCTTTCAATTTTTATTTCCCTTTTCAGATGCCTGTTAAATGGATGGCTCTTGAGTGCATCCACTACAGGAAGTTCACTCATCAGAGCGATGTGTGGAGTTACGGTGAGTGCAAGGAAGCTTTCTTCATTTATATTCATCTCAATCTTTCATAACCCGGAAATCCTGTTTATTCCCTTTTTGCCGTTCACACTTGCATGGTCATATTCGCGAGCTTTATATATATATATTTTTTGCTCTTGCATCTATCAGGAGTGACCATCTGGGAGCTAATGACATTTGGAGGCAAACCGTACGACGGCATATCAACGAGGGAGATCCCGGACATCCTGGAGAAAGGAGAGCGCCTGCCCCAGCCGCCTATTTGCACCATAGATGTCTACATGGTTATGGTGAAATGTAAGAAGACTTCATTGGTAACTTTTGTGGATGAATCCAATGGAGGTCAAGTTGATGTATAAGGATGATTTTTTATTTCCATTTGGACTATTGCTTCTCATGGCCCACTTCTCCCATGGCTTCCTTCAGAACATGCTAGATGGTGTCCAGGGTGAAATTTGCAGACAGCGGTCAGACATTTGCAAAAATCCAGTCCAAGATTTAGACCCTAGTTGGCAGTTATTAACAGCTTGGCCGTTCCTCACTCAACAATGGCGCTGTGACTTTTCTCTTTGGCAGCAATTACCTGACATGAACTCTGTCTTTTTCTCATCGCAACCGAAAAAGTGATAGAGCATGACATCAAAACATATTCCCAAGATGAAAATGTTAATTCAATCGAAATGTCACCCTATCTAATATTTATTCCGTAAATGTAAAAGCGGCAGAAATAGCTTATGACAGTTGGGAAGAAACATTGCCCCGCAGCTTTTTCGCCTTCCAGCAATGCCAGTGGACTCCGCCGTGTACCTGTGGTGAATAAAAAAGTCGGAATCTTACTTAGGCACGTCTGGGCCCATTTGCTTATAAGGTCAAAGAGATTCACTTTACTTCAAAAGAAACCGAGCCGCCTTTGTCAGGGATTTCCTTCGGGGACGATCCGTTACACCTGACCTCATTCTGATTGAAAAAAAAAAAAAAGTCAAATAATAGGCTTTATCTACCATCCTGAACCTCACTTCCGTAACGAAGGTACCACCAAGAACGTCAGTAACCGCGAGTTCTTCTCGTCTAATGAGAACCAACACGCCACCTGGCCTTTCGCTTCCCCTTCGGGGCTTCGCCAGCTGCGGCCGCGTGGATTCAAAAGTGGGCCGAACACCCGCCCCCGCCAAACCTGATTCTCTTTTACCTAATTTACCACTTTGAGTCGCCCTTGAGCGAAGCCCCTCGATCGGGCAAGCTGGCGTTTCCGGCAAAGACCAGATGGGTTGCCAGCAGCTAGAACGCGCAGCACATTTGGCGTTGGAAGATAATATCAGCCGTCTCGTCTTCATTCTTAGTCCGTGTTTGTCCTTTCCAGGCTGGATGATTGATGCCGACAGTCGGCCCAAATTCAAGGAGCTCGCCGCGGAGTTCTGCAGGATGGCGCGGGACCCGCAACGATACCTGGTCATTCAAGTAGGTTGACAGACGTGAATCAAATTCAAACGATAATTGTAATTAAATCTGTTTTGGAAAATGGCCGACTTTCAGGGAGACGATCGAATGAAACTGCCCAGCCCCAACGATAGCAAGTTCTTCCAGAGTCTCCTGGATGAGGAAGATCTGGATGACCTGATGGATGCTGAGGAATATCTGGTGCCTCGTGGTTTTGACGCAGCTCATCCGTCATACCCGACGAGACCTCGTGTTGACTCCAACAGAGTAAGTAATATCAAGCTTCCTTTAGCCTTCATGGCTGACCTGTCAAATAAAATCAAAATGGAATTTAGGGTTAGGGTTAGGGTTAGGGTTAGACTAATGTTCTGCCTGTAATTTGTGTCTTTGTAAGAGCTAAGTAGTTCTTTTTTTCCCTTCTATATTTCATTCTATGAATCAGCCAAGTAATTGGTTATCGGAATTGTTCACATCTAATAATCGGAAGTGACCTAAAAAATATCCCCTGTGGACAGGCTTCAATGAAACCATTTTAGTTCTGTTCAAGGACAAAAATCTCGGAACATCAATAAATGCATTCCCAGAAGCAGGGCGTTTCAAAAAAACTTTCAATTACGTTGAGTCGTATGTGCACTTTATCACTTTGCGTATCTTGTGTGCTCTGGATACGTTTGGTCAAAAAATTCGGTGTTTGCTTTAAAAGTGCTGCTAACGTAGCGTTAGCAAACGTTGCAATTCAAAATCTTTGCTGCTGGACCGACAAATTATTTATTCATTATTCAGTAAACGTTCAATTACGTATGTGTACTTTGTCACTTTGCTTATCTTGTGTGTTCTGGATACGTTTGGTCAAAAGATTTGGTGTCTGCTTTAAAAGTGCCGCTAACGCTACATTAGCGGATCCAATTCAAAATCTTTGCTGCTGGACCGGCAAATTATTTATTCATTAGTCAGTAAACGTTTAATTACGTATGTGTACTTTGTCACTTTGCTTATCTTGTGTGTTCTAGCCTTTAAATGAATACGTTTGGGTCAAAAGATTTGGTGTTTGCTTTAAAAGTGCCGCTAACGCTACGTTAGCGGATGCGATTCGAAATCAAAGGCGAGTCTGAAACAATGCTTCAAAGAGCCAAAGAGGAGACGGCTTGAGGAGGAGGAGGATATGTAACCCCGGAATGTTTCTTCCTTTGTTGTGTTTGTAGCGGAACTTGCTGTAATTACCGTCGTAGCACGTGAAGTTGGCTTGAGCGCAGAAGAGTGGGCCAAGGTTAACTAGCCTCCAGCAAGCTAACGCAGCTCCACAGAAAAGCCGAGGCTCTCTCTGCATGTCATGTTTTGTTTTGTGGTGGGCTTCTTTTTTTTGCAGGCTCAGGTGTGCGAATTGTTGCACTGCCTGGCTGCCCCTCTCGTGCTTCCCTAAGGTGGATGACTACACCCACGGAATTTTTCACGGAATTCTTTCATCTGCCAGATGCGCAGATTAAAAGTCTCGCATAGTTCGAGCTGGATTCTTTTGGTTGCTTTAAACCTAATGAGTGGTCATTAGGTTAATTTTACGTCATGAATATATTTTCTGTCTTCATCAGAACAAGTTCGGCTATAGGGAAGGAGTGCCAAAACTCTCCGACGGACCCCAGACGGGGGCACAGGCACCCGGTGTCAAACAAGAAGCCACCGGAAGCCAAGGGTCCGCCATGGAGGACCAGCGTTGTAACGGGAACTTGCATAAGAAGAATCTGAAGCAAGCTGGAGCTGAAGATAGCGGCGGGCAGAGGTACAGCGCTGACCCCACCATCTTCCTCGGGGATAGGGTTCCCAGGGACGAGGATGAGGACGGATACATGACCCCCATGAAAGACAAGAACTCTGCAGGTAGGATGTCATTTCGGTTTCGGAGTCAAATCGGATTTCCAAAACAAAGGACGAACCGGCTAAAACCGGCTCAAAGGATCTCTGCTCACCTGCTGAGGGCTTTTAAAAAATATTTTGAGGAATATTTCAAATGAATCAGGGGATCTCACGACGTCCCGTTGTTTGCGGAAATAAGCCCACTTTGATTTCTTTCTTTTATGTCTGAACGTCCATTAACACCGTTTGACGGCGGCGCTCGTCAGCCTCTGATGGTAATTCGACCCAGCGCCCTTATTCTCCTGCTGACGCTTTTGATTTTTGAGCTTCTCAAAATATAACAAGGCCCCAAGCATAATGCATCTGATGCGATGTCAAGGAGCGAAAGAGTGGGCAAAATCAATAGGTTTCACACCCCGCCATAATCGCGCTTGCAAGCAGCCAAGAGAGTTCGTTTGTTGGCATTTCAGCCCCCGGCAGATGGAGATTCCAGTGCCAAAGAACTTCTGGCAAGATGCCTGTCTGGTCCTGAGTGGCTCCCATTATCACCATTATCATGTCCCCTTTCCATCTTCTTTGCTCATTAGCAAGTGACCTAACTCTCCGTCTTCTCTATCTCACCTCTCGCGATCTCGTTCTCATTCCTTCCTCCGTTTTAATATCTGACCATTTTATCTTCTCCTTTCACAAACTCCTCCTTGATTTCTTTCCTCCCTCCCTTCTTCTTCCCTGATATGTGCTACAGACTACCTGAATCCCATCGAGGAAAACCCCTTTGTGTCGCGGCATAAAAACGGGGAGATCCACGCCTTGGACAACCCGGGCTACCACAGCACACCAAGCAGTCAGCCCAAAGGAGAGGACGAGTACATCAACGAGCCCCTCTACTTCAATACTTTTCATAGCGCGGCCGAGACCCTGCGAAGAAACGGCCTGCCTCTTCCCTCCCAGACTCCCTCTTCCACCTCAGGGTCCCACCTCCCGCTTAGCATCCAGACCAGTCTGCCCCACTACCCTCTCCCCGCAGCTCAGCCATCTCCATCTGCTATGTCCTGCCACCACGGTACGCTGACCCACATCCTCCACGCCCACCACGCCGTCAAACCCGCTGGCCTTCCCGTTTCCACCGGGCAGAGCCAAACAGGAACTACTGCCCTGGCTTCGGTGTGCCAGTCAGGTGCCCCGGCCCCCGACGGCCACGGCGGTCTGCCAGCCTACCAGGGCCACGCCGCCTCGCAGCCTGCCAGCCTGCTGAAGCACGGCGGACAGACAGCAGGTAAAGCCGCTGGGAAGAAGCTGAAGGTAACCTTTGACAATCCGGAATACTGGCAGCACAGCCTGCCGCCCAAACCGTCCGACGGCGCCAAGAGCGCCGCCGCTAACGCTAAGCTATACTACAAGCAGAACGGACACATACGACCAGCGGTAGCCGAAAACCCCGAGTACCTGTCTGAGTTTTCCCTGAAATCTGGCCCGGTTCTGCCGCCGCCTCCTTACCGGCAAAGGAACACCGTGGTTTGAAAACTCCCCAAACGCTAATACCACAAACTCCGCCTCCTCCCCAATCCATTCAAGACTGTAGCAACAAGCGGTCCACACCGAGCAGACCCAGATAAGGACGTTTCGGGCCTGGAGATATGGACTGCCATCTTTGACATGGGGGATGTGGAGGAAGTGCCGCACGGGGGCGGGAGTTCTGGTCAACTGCTGTCTCAAGCCACTGCCAGCAATTCTGCTGCGACCGTTCCAAAAACGGAACTACACTTTGATTTTGTTTCCCCTCCCCCCCAATGCATATCGATATTTATGCACACAAACGTGTTTCACACTCACTAACCTACGAATTACTCGAAACAAGCGTTTACTTGGCTAGAATTACGAGAGAGGACAAACACGTGGAGGACATAAGTCTGAAAGCCGATTCGTCATATTTGTCCAATCGAACGAGACACGCAAAGAAGTCAGATGATCTTAAATCTGTGTCATGGAAATTCAAGGACCAGTCTTCTCATGTGAATTTAGACAAAAGGTGTACATAACAAAATAAAGTAGTGGATTATATTTTAGAATCTGTAAAGACAAGACCGTCTACAACGCTGGAATACTGCAGTATATTTTTACACAGATACATTCTAGGGTGCCATCATTTGTGAGAATATATTTCCATAAATCGTTAAGCCCCTTTTTATGGCCATGAAATAATATTTGGTACCTTAACTCATTCACCGCCATTGACGCCTATAGACGTCAAAGCTCTATTTCAACTGAATGAGTTCATTTGGTATTCAAAAAGGGGCGTGGCCTTGCTTAAAGGTAATTGAACAGCTTTTTTTTTTTTTTTTTTTTAGCCAGAGAAATATTTGAAAATAAATACAGATATACGTCAGTGTTGTCAGATTTAACACGGGTCACAAAATGCTAAAAAACTCAGAAAGTATTTCAAGTTCAGGGGGGTCGAGGTGTCAAAATGACAAAACACACGTTTGTCACGTTGATGGTTTGAATTTTGGAATTTCCAAAATGTTCTTGTCGTGACAAACAGCCAAAACATTTTAGTTTTTATCCATTTACAGTTAAAAAATAGTCATTCTGTCGACGCCATTAATGATTCTCTTTTCTGCCAAGTCGTCAAGCTTGCCAAGTTCCCTTTGTCACCGAATCAGCTCATCAACTGGAGCTCCCGACTGTGTCTTCTGCTTTTCCTAAGGTTGTTTATTTAGTGTGTGTTTTGAAAGTACATCCTCAAATCCAAAACCTCCCCATGAAACTCTTTAATCAAAGGATCCTTCTTCCAGAAATATCCAACTTGTTTATATGCTCCTTCACCACTTCAGAGCGTTAGCAAAGATCAGTGGCACTGCGTCGGCCAAGAGTTCATGAAGGAAACTGATCGGTTTCAAGAATCTTCTACTTGGTGTGTTTGTTCGCAACAGTAGTCGTAATCTTTCTTTGATGGCACCATGATTATTTAATGAAGGAGTATTTTGTAATCCCGTTTGGAGCTGCAACTCAACTGAACCGGAGACACGATTTAATGTCGAGTGTGAAATATTTATAGCACGTTTGAGCTTGTTTATGATACGGAAGGCACTGCCAAATGTGGGTTTCAAGGAAAAGCGAAAAAAAAAAAAGGAAAGGGACGACGGTGATTTGAAGCGGGCATGATTGCGCAATCTCGGTGCGGACATTGCTGGTGTCACGTGAAGTCTGGAAAAGTTTATTTTAAAATTAGAGTAATTCCTCGTGGAAGCAATAATTTCCTCTTATTGTGCTGCCATTTTGTTTTTATCATCTAATCCCCTTTTGGGGTTTCCTATATGTTATGTGATCTCCTTCCATATTTCCTTTCAGGCCGTGTGATCGTCATCCATGTTTTTTTAAACCCAAATTTTAAGTGGCATGTGTCTCCCTCGTGTCATGTGACCTCCTTTCATCGAAGCAAATGCGTCCTTTACATCACATTTTTGCGATTTGTTTTTTCCATTTATAATCTTTGCTATTTCCTTCCCAGTATTGCTTCTCTCCTTCTTTAGATGCCAAGGTGTTCCGCCATGTGCCAACATAAAATATCTTTAATGACGTTATTGACCGATGACGTGTTTTTTTTTTTATGACGTTATTGACCCATGATTTATTGTTTTTTGTTGAAATCACGAGCACAAAGTGAAAATCCCAATTTCGTACACTGTATTGTATAATTTTGATTCCTCTGTTGTTTGGGGTGTTTTTCTTTTTTTTTTCCCGAAGATATTCTTTCCCGATTGCTCAGTATTTAAAAAATGTTTGTTGTTTGAACAGTAATTGCACAAATCACTGCTGTCAAGTTAATTTCCCGGGTTAAAAAATATAACTGTACAGAATCCAACGCACTTCAAATGTGAATAATATTTTTATAAAAGCACTGAAATAATAATGGACGATGGGAAAATTGTAAATAGACAGGTGTTGCTTTGGAGTTCCTCCTTCTGCGTTTTTCCAAAAAAAAGCCGAACATTTGCTTTGTGTGATTTTACCTTTTGACAAACCGGGGGGGCGCGCGTGCGGGGTTATATTTAACGTGCTTGTTAACCCTTTCCCACGAGCGGAATTTCTCCGTCAAGTGTCCCTCTCAATCGTTTCTGAGCCAAGTCGCACATGGTCGTCCTCTTTTTGGCCGGCGCGGCCCGTGTTTTCGTCTTCTGCATGCTTCGAGTGGGGCCCGCCTTGGCCGATAACTTTTGCTTTGTCCCTTTATCCGCTCTGTGTTCTTTGCAGATCATACCCAAAGCTTTGTATCATAAATGTACTGTTCCTCATGTTTGCTACATGAATCTGTCAAAAGTATATTTTTAATTTAATATAAATAAAGATGGATTCCGTAAGCAGCGTTTCCTGTGCCACCCCCGCTGACTGCAACTAGAGCAGAAAAAAGTACGCAATTACGCCAAGCGCTTTAATAATCAAATTGAACAGATGGTGTCTTTAATTAAGAGCATCGAAAATGACGTGGCATGTATCTTGACCCGGCTTGCGGGGGGGGTGCAGAAGTTTTTGCCCCGGGGCGGGATGTTAGCTCAAAAGGACTCGCAGATGAAGACCGAGCGCTTCAAACGGTCTGCGGCTTTCTTGCATCTCCAAAAAGGCTCGGATACAACACGTTTTTTTTTCGTTTTTTTTTTCTTCCCGCCCTCTCGTGCTGAATCTACTGTTTACCCCGAGTGCTGCTTATGTAAACGGGCAGCGGGCAACATTGTTTTTGCAATGCGCTACTACTCAGGCTTTCATTCCACTCATAAATTATCCAGTACTGTCCAATGGCTGAATATCAGCCTTCTGAAGTCACTGCTATTAATACTAATAAGGCAGCCGAGTTCTTTAAGTAAACACTGTTTATGAACAGAAATCTTTCTCTTCTCCATTGGTTTCCCTGGCGAGCGAGCCGTGATTCAATTAGCGAGGCGCATTGAATTTCTCCATCCTCGTTTAAAGAGAAGCTCCTCACAATTTTGCTACTTATTCCAAATCCATATTAGGCTTGCCAGTTTTAATCACCATCACAAAGTTTCCCATTTGCCGTAGGATAGAGCTTTTACTTCATGATTGCTTTTCCGCGGTCGCGGGAAAATGCCGAAGGAGTCTTCCCGAGAGGACGCCAAAAGTGAGATGTGACCTCTGTGCCGTTGTTGGGATCGATGACAACTCGACGGAAAGGTACGCAAGGATAATAGCGCAAGTGTGTGCATGTTTTGTACTGGATGCTAAGCTAGCAAACAATATTAGCCTGGTGTCTTTGCCTTACCTTTAAGATTTTTACAGTGAATGCTAAAAAAGCTAAAATCGCTACCACTTCTAAACAAGCCGTGGTCAGGTTCTCCACTCTCCGCCATCTTGGTCACGTCATGGGCCGTCATATGTACTGGATGCTAAGCTAGCAAACAATATTAGCCTGGTGCCTTTACCTTACCTTTAAGATTTTTACAGTGAATGCTAAAAAAGCTAAAATCGCTACCACTTCTAAACAAGCCATGGTCAGGTTCTCCACTTGGCGCCATCTTTGCCACGTCATGGTCCGTCATATGTACTGGATGCTAAGCTAGCAAACAATATTAGCCTGGTGCCTTTACCTCCTGGTTTTTACTTTTAAGATTTTTACAGTGAATGCTAAAAATTTTATTATTTATTCAGTTTTCTCTATGAAGTTAATTAAAAAAACGTCGCCAACATCATGCTCAAAAGCACCACCGCACCAGTGCCAAATATGGCTAAGCTAGCTCGCGCTAGCCCGCCATCATCCTTACCCTAGTCCTGTATTATGAAAACTAAGTGGATTCAGTCTTTGGCAGAGGAGAAATGATGTGTGCTATGACCTTTGTGAAATTTAAGGGGAAATCTTTACCTTTGAGAAAGTTCATCAAGCGCTTTCGGCCCTGCTGCTCAGAATCACTTGCTTCATATTGACATGATAAGGAACAGCATCCACTAAATCCTTAACGATGCCCGGAGATAAGCAGATGGTTTGAAGAAATGAGGTAATTTGCCAACGATGTTGATGATGTTGGTCAGGATGACAGACAGGATTGGAGAGGTTGCAATGATTTCTAATTAATTACCAAAATATGGCACAATGTCATTTTTCCAATATTCCATTCGAGTTCAGACACCCAAACTGCTACAGTGTTATCATAAATTGACAAAAATGATGATATATCCGAAAAACAGTTGGGTCAAAAAGGGACCAATCCAATTTTTTAGTTTTTTTTTTAATTAATCCCAAAATCTAGGTCAAATGAATATATTGGGTCAGCCCCCCCCCCTGCCAAAAAAAAACATTTATAGTGTTCTCCAAAGATTTCTAAAAATGTATTTAATGAGATATTTTACACAAAGTTTAAATGTAAACTATAAACTTTAATATAAAGGGAAAATTAAAGGGAGTTATCATTTTCTGTATTTTTACTTTTTTCTTGTATTTCTTTTAATGTTTGAAAAAAAAAAAGTAGTAATAATATATGACTAGAAATAACCTGGCAAAGAAAATGAATTAAAACATGTGCATTATAACAGCAGAAGAGAATAAATGCATTTATCTTTTAATTAAATCTCGCCCTCCAAACTCATCAATGCTCCCATGAGCAAATAAACTGTGTAAACATGTTCGAGTTCACGGCAAGAACCGCTTTTTATTCGTGTAACAAATCTCGGATTGTTCGAGTACGAGTAAACATTTCGTTCATCTTTTTGGGCTAACAAGGACGTGGCCGTGTGGAAAAAAATGTTCCTCTGATGTTGGTAACGAAAAGGAAAAAGATAGCAATTTGATTTGTCTGACTGGAGCAACCACTTTCATGATTCGTGACGTTTTTGCCTGCAGAGAAAGTGCCGGAAAAGGCTCAGTAAGCAATAGTTCCTTTTTCTCTCCTGGCTTTTAATTATCACAAGCACCCAGGGCAACGCTGAGGTTACCACTGAGATGAATCAAGATGAACGCGTGGATCGTCTTTTACCCAAGCGTGTCTCTTCCCTTTCGTGTCTTTGATAACGTGTCAACTAATGTTGACATTCGAGAAATGGAGTGGTGACAACCAATCACATTTTCAGCCACCTAATTACACGGCGATGGAGTAATTCAATTGTTCCGGTTGCTTCTAATCAGGCGTCAAATCACGCTGTTTGGTAAATTCATCCAACTGTCCATTTGTTATTGTTTTTTTAAGGGTAAACATTGTCTTTGGGCTTCTTCCAAAGCTTTTCTCGGCAAACAAAAAGAGAATGAGCTTTGAAATTATTTGTCTTTTTTTTTTTTTTTAATTCAAGAGTAAAGTTGGTTCTTTTGGTGTATTTTCGTGTATATTTTCAATTTTTATTTCTATATCAACAGTTCCCATTTGAGTTCCAAAACAGATGTATTTTTCTGCTGTGCTATATTTTTACATTTATTTTATCAATATTGTGACAATGCTGATAATTGTGATCATTTTTGTCACGATGATTGTGGTGTGAAATTTTTTTTGATAGCAACATCCAAGTAATTTTTCACCTTTAACAGATTCAGCGATTTATTGACTCGGTCAGGTCGGTAAAGTTGTTTCTCTTGGTGTATTCTCGTGTATATTTTCAATTTTTATTTCTATACCAACAGTTCCCATTTGAGTTCCAAAACAGATGGCAATTAGTATTTTTCTGCTGTGCTATATTTTTACATTTATTTTATCAATATTGTGACAATACTGATAATTATGATCATTTTTGGGTGTAAAAAAAAATTT
Organism: Syngnathus scovelli; assembly: GCF_024217435.2. Taxonomy (NCBI): domain Eukaryota; kingdom Metazoa; phylum Chordata; class Actinopteri; order Syngnathiformes; family Syngnathidae; genus Syngnathus; species Syngnathus scovelli. The sequence goes on from NC_090848.1 coordinate 1,841,204, forward strand.
CATAGCAACATCCAAGTAATTTTTCACCTTTATCAGAAAAGAAAAAAAAAAAAGACAACATGCAATTTATTGACTCGGTCAGGCAGCTAACACTGAGCCAGGCCAAACGATAAAGCTCATTTCTGCGTGAAAATCAAAACTTTTGACTTTTTCCACCTTAAGAAAATGAACATGACACCAAAGTGTCTCATCCAATTTCCAAATATTTGTGTCGTCGTGGAGTTCACCAAACTCAGTTCACCTGTTGCACCTCCCTGCAAATCCAATCCAAAGAGTGTTCCACCTACAAGAACATAAAAAAGATTAATGGGCTTTTAATGAGGGGCTCGTATGACCCCCTCCTTATTATCGCACATCACACGAGAAACATCTGACAAGGGAGGTGGCAAGTCTCTCATCACGCATTGGAGAACCATGTGTGAGTTCCTTTGGATGGACGTTTAGCTCTTTGTGCACGCGCACGCCGGTTGTCAAGTGCCCGCGCAGTCCAATCGCTCATCCGCGTGAACTGACATGTAGCCAAAAGCAAAGAGACATGGAGACAGAGCGGAAAGCATCACTATGCAACGCGTGTGGCGCAGTTTGTCCTGACCCTGTCTGGGGGTCTCTCCTCCCGGTTGATTCTAATGAGCTCCCCCGGGAGCACGCTTGGCGTCCCAAAGAACCAGGAGGGGGCGGGCGAGGGAAGAGTTTTAAATCAATATGCACCCACGACCATTTTGCATAAGGTGTCGGAAAATAATGTTAATACCAGAAAATATGTGCAGGGAGAAAACATGTCATTAGCCCGATGGAGTCGATGCAAGTAAATCAATTTAGGACTGCAAATATAGTCTAATAAGCAGATAGGAATGACACAAAGACGACAGCACACGGCGTCCTTGGAGATGACAACAAAATAAAGAGTGTGTTCGGAAAGCGAGTTTAATAGACGTATATTAGTTTGAAAAACTTGAAATGCATAATATGGACAAAATGTTCCGCTTTGAGAAAAAGTCTTGAAATGCATAATATGGACAAAATGTTCCGGTTTAGGAAAAAGTCTTGGCCAGCAAATGCTGATTTTTTATTTTATTTTTATTTATTTTTTTGGGGCTGCTTAATCGCTGTCATTTGTCTCCTCAGGAATTAAAATGTATAAATGTACAATATAGATTTTTTTTTATTATTCAGCCCAGTGTCCTGCACATTTTAAAAGATATAGAGATCGATTTGAACCTGTTTTAAAAGCATTTACACTTGACGCTAACTTCAGTTTTGTTGGCAGCATAACAGTTAAATGCCGTTTCACCATGTTTACTTCGAGACCTTGGCTGCATTAATTAACCCGAGGCTACAAACCTCAGAGCCCGAAATTAGAAATCCTATCATGTAAACAACACCCTAGGATTGATTGATAGACGAGTCGCAGAATTTTGAAAACTATGTGCCTTATATCCTCAAACTTTCATGCAACTATTTATGTTTGCAAGCGACACTTTTGTTGACATTACAATTTCCTTCATCGCTACCAAAAGGTGAAGTAGCAAGCCGGCCGCTGCGGTATTTTGATCGCCGGACGATCTCATTAATGTGTCACATTTTATTATCATACGCTTGTCGTTTCCTCGTCGAAACGCTAATGGAAATATCAATCATAGGCTTCCCTTTCCACAGGCCCCTCCTAAAATGTTTGTGGCTAACAAACTGATTGCTAAATTGTAACATATTCTGAATATAAAGTGTTTTACAATTTGTTGCGTCATATCTCTTAAAACAATATCATCATAGAAATGGTTTGAAAATGGAAGATCATATGGACTGCAGGATTGGAATCTGCGAACAGAAAATTCTGCCCAATCAATGAACAGCTTTATTTATTTATTTATTTATTTATTTATTTATTTATTCATTCATTCATTCATTCATTCATTCATTCATTCATTCATTCATTCATTCATTTATTTATTTATTTATTTATTTATTTTTAAATTGTGGTGTATCTCCCTCTCCTTTTTTTGCCTCGACTCAATAAAGAGCCCAAGTCGAGCAAGCTTCATCGAATCGGACAGCTCGATTGCAGTGGCGGCGCCCCGGACCTCTTGCACTCACAATGCCTGTAATTTCATTTTTGTGCATAAATATGTGTTTCTTGTCAGGTGTGTGACGGCAAGAAGAGGAGCGGGCACGCCGACAGCTCTGACAAGCAATTACACGGCAGCGGGTCGGCGGGAGGGACGGACGGACTCGGGATGGAAGATTGAAAGACTCCAGAGGGTAAACGGGCCGAAGGGACGACCAACTGGTGAGACAACAGCAGACTTCACTTTAGCGATTGTGTTCAAGGAGCTTTATGCTCGCCTTTCACTTCTTCAAGGCAGAAATATTTGAGAATTGATAGCTACCAACACAACAATTTGATTTTGGATTGTGATGGAGTAAAATTCACTCAGGAGCCAAAGTTAAGAGTTACCGTATTTTCCGGACTATAAGGCGCACCTAAAAACCGACAGTGCGCCTTATAGTCCAGTGCGCCTTGTATATGGACCAAAATCCTAAATTTAAACTGGCCCGAAGCATTGTGTCATGAAATCAATCATAAATGGCCCGCTGGAGACTATGAATGATGAATCAAAAAGACTATGGATCATTATTTTGTGATTATAAAGTAATTTGTTGCGTCTGAAGTTGAAATAAAAAAGATAAAATGGAGAATGATTTGATTTGGATTAAAAATCTGACATGATGCATTAATGGTGCGCCTTATAGTCCGGTGCGCCGTCTGAAGTTGAAATAAAAAAGATAAAATAGAGAATGATTTGATTTGGATTAAAAATCTGACATGATGCATTAATGGTGCGCCTTATAGTCCGGTGTGCCTTATATAAGGACAACATTTTAAAATGGGCCATTCATTAAAGGTGCGCCTTATAGTCCGGAAAATACGGTAATTTAGGGTAAACTAATATTAAAATTAATATTAAAAGGAAGAAAATAAGTGAGTCAGTATTTGTCCGTGCAATGATACCATACTTTTGGAGAACTACCCAACTACACAGACTAAAGATGAAAAAAAAAGATACATTGTCATGAATTTGAATTAATTTTTGGACAGATTAAGTGACTCGCCTGATAATATGTCATCAACTGACCAAGGTTGAGAAGCTCTATTCCAAAGTGTCACATTTGCTATGACATCCAGCGAGATGTTTTCATCTTATAGCTCTTGCTAATTCTGCCCATCTGCTTTTGAAGCAGATGGAGCATCATATTGTGAAGCCTTGGACACGGTTGTTGATTTTGTATCAATTATGAGTCGTTTGGCATTGATTTGGGCTTTGGCTAGCTTTCAGTGCGAGTAGAAGTGTCTGGCAGAAACACCACTCTGAAGAACACCATGTAAATGCCTTTAGGCAGTGTTTTTCTCAAGCACACAAAGAAAATGAAAAAAAAAAAACAACTCCTTAGTAGTATTACTCAATTGGGAATTTCTCAAATGATTATTTATAAATGGAAGCCTTCTTCCCTCGTAAACAATCAAGTACGTCTGCACGTGCTTCGCCCTCCATCTTTGATAGCCATGTGGGCGTCTGGCTTCCTCCCTCCGGATGTGCGCCGAGCGAGCGCCTCGCAGGTCCTTCGCTCGACCCCTTCTGAGAAAGGTCAGGGTGCAAGCCTTCATCCTCCTCTGCGCTTAGATGAAACTCAGCCAAGTTCAGGAAGGCGTTTGAACATCAGTTCAAAGACTGGTTCATGCTACGCTAACTCAAATTGGATTGTTTAGTTCAGTTGATTTGTGGAGAAGTGGATGCAAAATTGTGAATTTAGAAGTGCGATAAAAGGTATTTGTTTGCTCAGCAAGTTTTTGTTGCTGGATTGGATAGAGGCATAGCCTAGCATGTTGCTAATCGCTAACTATATTTGGCTTTCTGAAGATTTACTGAAACGGAAAGTTTGAAATGGTGTCAAAAAAAAAGCAATATGGAAAAAGGGAATTTTTGGAATGAGGAAGAATATTATCCTAGAATGAATTGCTCAAATAGTGTAGAAATTAAAAAATAATAATAATCTTAAGTCTGGGTGTGTGGTTTGAAATAATAAAAAATTGAAAGACAATACAGTTGAAATTTGGAAAAAAATAAAAAATAAATTCCTGCAGTTTCTATCCACATCTAAATTGTGTGAGTATTATTGGACAGGTACGATGAACATGTTTTCTAACTTTGACACACTGCAAAAAAGTGTTGTTAACCACTCTGGCAAATTTGAACGATAAAAAAAAAAAAAAAACGTATATATAAAAAGGCTTGAAAAGTCAAGTTGTTCTCTTCTCCCAGACACTCGGAATGCTTTTAAGTAGTCTAGTGCAAGTTCTGAATACAAAAAGGATGCTTCAAAACTTCCATACACCCCAAAAAAAAGACGATTAAGGAAAACCAAAAGATCTTTTTTTTGTTTTCCAACCGTCCATCAACAATCGTACATCTAAAGGTTCGCATTACAATTAACCAGTGTAGCACGAAATTGGACATTTGTCAAAGTAGCTCATTAAATGCATTTGCAAAGCTACGCTTGCCTGTTTACAACGAGGAGTGCAACAGATGGCGTGTCACATCGACCTCCCCCGTGCCCACTCGGTGACCGGTGTCATGCAGGCGGGCGGCTTCTCCCGGCCCACAAAATGTGAGGCAGAACTGATGAGCGGGGATCTTGTTGCCAACAAGGATCTCCAAACCACAAAGACTTGCTGCACCATTTCTCTTCCCGCAAAGTAGGGTTCAAGCTGCCAACAGTCGCATCCCCCGGTGATGAAAATCTCCAAAAACAAGTCACTGGCTCGAGAAATTGAACCTGGATTTGTGGCGGCGAAACAAATCCACTAAAAGGATACATGACATGGTCCTTGCTGCGAGGGTTTCCAAACACCATTTTGTAGCCATTACACAGCGCAAATGAGCTTTGCTGCCTGTCTGGCACTTTATTCTGGAATGTCCTTGACAAATAGCTTTTAAAATCCAGTCTGAGTTTCGAGAGGTCTGTGCCCGGTGCTAAAACGCTAATATGCTAACTACGACATACGCTAATAATTGTCCATAATTTGGCAGCTCATTCTACTTTTCTGTGGTTAAGAGCGACATGAATCAATGTCACTCAATATTTGGGGTAAAGATAAATTTTATGTGGGGTGTCAAACTCATTTTTTTTGGCGGGCCGCATTGTAGCTTAGCTTAGCTGTAGCATAGCTTCTTTCGGAGGGCCATGATGACTGTCAACCCAAATAAATTTATGAGCACCTCATATTATGTACAGTAAAAGCTACAAAACAAATTGACAAATAACTCAAATCAGACGAGTAAAATCTGGTAAAATATAAAAAAAAAAGGTATTAAAAGTGAAGACAATTTGCAATTCTAGTAATGACGCACGAATTTAATGCACAATTTGTCTTCGCGGGCCACATAAAATGATGTGGCGGGCCGTATCTGGCCCCCGGGCCTTGAGTTTGATATCTCTCGCCACGTGATCCGATTCTGCACCAATCATGAATCGTTTCCACGTGATCTTGCTCTGCACACTGTATAAATCAGCGTGCCGATCGCCCGTGACGATTTTTGCAACGGATTTTGACAGAACTTTGACTCTGAAGCTGGATTGTTTTAGAGAGCGACTCGCTTCTGGTCAGTTCTCTGCCTTCCTTGTCGCCCGTTGTAGTCCAAATAAAGCAGAAGAATCTGCAGCAGCAGTATGTCTGATCCTTATTTCATATTCCCCCTGAAGAACTCCTCGCTGCGTTCACTCAAACTCTGTCTCTCGAGACGCAACTGGCGCTCGCTCTCTCACAAACAGCGTGACTCCTGGATTTGCAAAACCTGAGCGGAATGCTAAGCTAGTTGATAATATCCAGGGCATGATTTGAACACATTTACCTTTTGAATGATTTTTTTCCCCTTTCCTCTATTAATGTGCGTAAATAACACCTCCAGAATTTATTGCACACCTTACGAAATTTCCGACTCACTGAACAAACGCAGTATTTGCACAGCAGTTCGAACAAATGAAACCGCAGCGACGTAATTGCCTTAAATGAAATGAGTCATATGTGTTGTTTTACAATATTTTCTTAAATGATTTAATTCCTTGTAAGGCTTGAGAGTGAATAATGATTTCCCCGCTCCTGCTTGTAAATGCATCGTCAATTGAAACCTGAGCGTTGCAGTGATTCATAAGTTCAGGTGCAACAGCGCCTCCCGCAGATATTTGCAAGTAACTGCACGTCCCTCCATCACTCAAGACATATATCATGCGTCAAATGAGATGTTTTGGGGGGGTTGGTGATGTGAGATTGTTTAAGTCGACATCTATTTGTGTGTTTGAATCTTGAATCTTGTAGGACCGAACGTCAAGATTCACTTCGCAAATACTTTCGGTTGTCTGGGTTGGAAAACTGCAAATGTGTCTTGGCTTTGTTTCCCTCGCTCCAAGTTGCTAAAGAAATCTGACACTTGTCACTCTCTGACAGCTCCAACAAACTCTTCAAACTCGTCCCTGGAGAGTCTGCGGGGGTCCAGGCACTTGCTTGAAAACCCCATGTGTCGTGTCAACGGCTCACACACATGCATGCGCACACGCGCACACAATTTCGTTGTCTGTCTCCGCTCATTGGAAGTTGCCGCCGCAGACATGCGCTGACATTACAATTAGAGCGAATACGCCCTGGCACTGCACGGTCATCCATCACATGTTGCAAAAAATAATAAACACAGAAGATGGCTTGCAAAGATGCTGGCAGAGCTCCACAGCATATCTCGAAAAACATTTTCAGCGTTGCGAGGCCAGCAGGTTCCTCATCTCCTGTCTTCTTCCATCGGGCTAGAAGTGGATTAGCATTCTGTCACGATTTATTTTTTTCACCCCTACCTTACCTGATTAAGAAAAGATGACGAGCCTTTTACGCTGGAGATGTTCGTAATATTAACATAAAGGTGCCGATAATTTACTGAGTATCAAGGAAGGTGGCCTCTTGGGGGGGGTCCCTGGTACTTAGCAGACAGGCAGCCCTGTGATCCTGATCTCATCAAGCGAGCACGTCCATCTCTATTAATCTCCAGCATTGTGTTGGAAATTGCTCTGACTTGTCGGGTGATTACCTCAAATGAACAATTAGGCGGCTGGCTGTCACAATAACTTGCTGTCTTTAAATCAGCTTGGTTTTTTCTTTTAAAGGGTCGCCGCCATCAGAGAGATCCAAATGAACAATCTATTCTGGAGGGTCAGCTCAAGTAACATGGTAATGGGATGATGGCCGAGATAATAGCGTTATTAGACAGCGAATGCTTTCAGACTACTGTACTTTATGTCGTAGAAATTTTCGTGAAGTCGTTTGTTCGATAGGTGATGCCGTGTAAAATTCATTCATGTTATAAATCAGAACACAGTACAGTAATCCCTCGTTTATCGCGGATAATTGGTTCCAAAAACCACCCGCGATAAGTGAAATCCGCGGTCGCCAACAAGAAGTACTGGGCAGGCTAACGAGTTAGCGGAAAGATGCTAATTCGCGATCGTGCTAACACGCGAAAACGGACTTCTAAAGGAATGTAAATGAACATTTGGAGCAATATTACATTATCCTAAAGGTTAGACACATGTTTCCTCAATTTAGAAGTTTTATTTTGACTTTTAAATGTTTTTTTTAATTTGAAAAAAAATGTAGTGAAGCCGCGATAAACGAAACGCGAAGTAGCAAGTGATCACTGTACTCTTAATTTAATCTCATTGTTGCCACCTTGTGGTGACAGTTAATTATCTGGCAGCGGAACAAACTTAAAACAAAATAAACAGCTCGTGTTTTTTCATCTGGCATACGTTGAGGATCACTCGCGCTCGTTTCTTCTCATCATCGCTTACAATTTTACACCGTCGTCATCTTCAGGCACGGTCACGTTGGCCGGTGAATGCGGGAACGGGAGCTTTTGTAATCTTTCCAATTGGTCTCAGACATGGTGGGTGTTCGAGGAAGTCATCAGAACATGGGAAATTTGTTCTGGATGTACCTGAAGCCTTCGAGTTTGTCAGCTTGACAGCATATCAGAGGGTCGTAACGAGGAGACGATGCCTCCGCCGTGTGAAAGAGGGAAAAAAAATAAATCGAGCAAGATTTGGCTTCTTCACAGACATGACATCTTTGTACGTTCATTCATTCTTAAATTCAAAGGTGTCAAAGAGGAACTTGTAACAAGCAAGCAGCGTGGATTTAGTTCCCACTCAGTGAATGTTTTTCTGCGCACAGTATGTGCCTTGTGTTGGACTAGTGGGCAGTCCAAGATGGAATCTTGGCACAGGCTCCTCACGATATCAAAGCCAATGAGCAGGATGGGAAAATGGATGAATGTGCATCAATAGATTTTTTTTCAATTGAATTGATTCTGGAATTTACAATCTCATCTCATTTGGATTCTTTTAAATGTACCTTCTTTTTTTTACTTCTTAAATCTGATTTGGTGACTCCTGCGTAAATCAAGGAGGAGGTGTGGATTTAGAGTAAGTGCTCATTTCCAAAATAACCGACAGCGTTTCTGTAATGGATTACAACGGATTAAGAAGAACCCCCCCGCGGCTTCCGCCTTCTCTGTTTTGCCGAATGCCTCCTTAGCTCCCCGAGGATAAGAAGGGGATGGAAGACCTTGAGGCTAACAAAGAACATCAAGTATGAGGCAGTTGTTGCTATGCAGCCTTTACCTGACCTCTTCAGATATTTAATAATCACCGTAAATTGTAATGTATGCATTTGAAATGATTTAAGATAAACCAGTTGGCTGTCAGAAAGCGTGTCGATGTTCTGGAATTATGAGAAGTGCAACCTCAGCAAGGAAACGACTGGCCCTGAGCTAGGAAGTGACGGCGCGACAAGCTAATTAAAAAAAGCACGTCTCATTTATATACATGGCTTCTGTACTTCCAGAAGGCCCTTTGGACCCTTGAGTCGAGAAAGTGACGCTTCCGCAGGTTTTGAAGTCGGCGTGTACCTGCGGGCCTCAAAGGAGCTGCATAAGTAAGTATTAGTGTGACTTGTGTGTGTGTGTGTGTGTAACACAGCACGAGGCGAGCAACCAATCAGCAAGTAGCGAAGGCGTTTTCCCACAGCGCCCTGCCATCCATCAAACTTGAGACGAATGGCGACGGATGATTTTACGTCTTTAAATATGGCGGCGGGAAAAATGAGAGAATAATTAATTTTCCCAAAAAGGCCACATGGGGAACTGGAAAATAATTGTCGAGCGCTACGGCAACATGCTAACCTCAGCTGTGTTTTGTATTATTTGAATGTTTGCATATAAAGCATTTAATTGTTGTTTAATGAGCGGCTCTTTCTGGGTAGCTATTTGAGGTTTTTATTTTTATGTTTCTTCATTGCTTTAATAATTAATAGAGTTTATATTTTAAATATTTTTGGCCTTATATTGAAAAACGCTTATTCTGCCTTTTTTGTTGCTGCTGTTAGCAAAAATTGAGATGAGATTTTAGCCTTCCTAAGATGTAATTGGGGCATTTAATTTAAGTTTAATCAAATATAGAAAAGGTTAATGACATTCTCAAGACTTTTTTCGGGTTTTAATGGGTTTTAATCAGAATTTTTATGCTAAATATCTCATCCACCTTTTTCCACAACTTGTGTCTTCAAATTCGAAATATTATATCACAAAATTGGTCACAGATTATTAGCTAGAGCCAAAAACGACTTTCCAAAAATCCACTTTTCATGTGTTAATATTTTATAAGTCAAGTCAAGCTTATTTATATATATATATTAGTAAGTAGGAAAACCTTGAAATGGCATCGGGAGTATCGGCTGGCTACTATTGAAATATAATTTCATCCAACTTTCTCGTCCTTGTCAAGAGTTTCGGCATTTCCTGCAGACTTTTGAGAAAACACACTGATGTTCTTTTTTAAAAAGAGAGTAAAAATTTTCAAAAAATTGAAAGCACTTTTCCTGGCTACAGTAAAGAAGCAAACTTCACTGCTGGAGCCAACTTTCTTGTTGGCTGACATTCCACCCCGTCGTATCATCAAACTAAATCCCGCCAATCATCCGTCACCCACCCAACTCCACGGCCAAGTTGCCGAAATCCAAGTGCAGTATTTCAAATAACGTCCGCTTACTGTACAAGGAAAGGTCAGTTGTCTCTCGTCAGTTCCATCTATGATCCATTAGCTTTTATAGCTCTTGTAATACCGCCTGCCAAAAATAATTCTCCAGCAATTACACACAGAAGTTTGGATGGGACGGGAGAAGAAAAAAAAAATGACGTTATTAAGAGCTGCATATAAATGTTAATTAAGTCTGCGACAAGTTGAAAGCTTTAAAACTGACTGATATGTAAAGTCACCGTCCACACAGCAGGTCAAATCTTTCTCGCCCTTAAATCAGGAACTGTGTTGCAGAAGCCACACTCAACATTTAGTGGTAAGCGCCAAAAAAAAAAAAAAAAAAAAAAAACACCTTGAGAGATTCCCGGCAGCGTCCTGACGCCGACCGCGACTCGGTGTTGGGATGATCAGCCCGGGTAGCATTGGGCGATCGACGAGCAAGGTCGGGAAGGCGATTCTCGCCATCAGCGGGGCCCAGCGTGGGGTCGGATAATCACCGACCCGCTGCGGGCGCCCAACCTCCCACTCGGCAGAAGCGCCGAGCACAATCAGGAGGAGAGCGGTCCGGCGGTGAGAAAGAAAATAAAAAAAGATGTGCAGCCGCGGAAGTGAGAATCTGCTTTTGTTATCGTATGCCGCGACGTACGATTTCTAATGATAGCACGGTTCTTCTTTTTTTTAAAAATGCGCTAAAAAATTAATAAATACAGCCGGTCGGCAATACAATGACATCTTTAGTGGGAACAAAGAGGGGCGCTTCCAACCTTGAGGCAACTTCAAATTAATTTTGCATTCATTGTCAAGATTGTCTCATCGCTGAAGGGAAATAATTGGATTCCTCACAAGATGATTTTCTCGGGTAACTTGAATGCCAAATGTGTTAGTATTTCTCTGTGTGTGTGTGTTCACCAATTGGCATGAGAAATGTGCTAAACTAAACTTGCATCTTTCCCTCGTTATGATTCCCTCCACGTTTGGGTAATTCGCAGCGGCTTCTCGCAGATCAATAGGCGCCTTTGAGCAAAGCTGAGGCCTTCTTTTGGCTCGGCCAACCCACGGACCATCACTGGTGCGGCTAAACCATGACGGATTTTTCCTATTCTGCTTCTCCCATTAGTGGAACGCGGCAGGGGTGAAAATACAATCCCAGGGGTCCCCTGATGGGAGTTTAATGTGTTTCGGCGGACCGGTGGCAGGGACGAAAGAGAGCGCCCGTCGCTTTGGAATTCACTGATGATGACTCATGCACATTCAATTTTGGAATGTTACTTTATGTGTCAGGGGGAGATCTGCGAGACTTGAACTGAGGCCACAATTGATGCAATTGGTGCATATATATATATATATCATTTAACCTTGTGAATCCAAATTTCCCCTGATGAAAATGCTTTGGGAACAAGAAATTGAAATGCAGCACATTTATGTTATTTTTTTTTTCTGCAGAAATAAGACACTATTTTGAATCTTCATAATGAATCCCGTGTCATAAGTCCAACTAACTAACCAACCGAGAGGACTCAGATGATTTTCTTCAGCGACTTCAGACTTGCCGCCGACTCGGATGATTTGCTTGGCTGATTTCCCATTCCAGGTAAAAAGTAAAATTTTACAAGTTTACATTCGGATTCGTGAATAATCCCGAACGGCTCGCTGTCGTCATTGTTACCGAAAGTGAAAGTTCTGCCAGCCGTGTCTTCTTTGCCTCTCTTTTACTGCGATGTTCTTCTTCTGTGATGTCGGGCTTAACTGTGGGGACGGGCGCCCCTGTTGTGAGGCTACATCTTCGACTCCGCGGGGGAAGGGCTCAAGGCGGTGCGGCCTGAATTAGAATCGTGCGCCGCCTTCCAATCATGTCATCAGACTCTCCAGATGGGAAGTTTGTTAGCGTGTGACTCGGCGTACCAATGGCGTGTTTGAGTGAGCGTGCAAGCCGCTTTTGAGCAATGGGGGATGTTTTGACTCCCTGCGTGGTCACGTGAACGTTATTTTTCCCTTCTGTAAAAGATCGAAAAATATTTTCTTCTTGTTTATCCCCGCTCTCGGTTAACGCGGTCAGCACGTCTGCCTCGCAGTACAAATTGAGTTTTCATGTTCATTGTGTGCTAGCATGAATTTTCTCTGCGTACTAAAACGTGCGTGTTGAGTAAATTGAAGACTCTGTTAAGAAACAAATAACAACAAAAAATCTGATATGCAGCAAAAAATAGTGGTTAGCCGCTCTCACACAATCCGGAGATACATGTTCGAATTTCTGTTGGGTTATTGCATTTTTATGTATTTTCTTCAAGTACTCCAGCTTTGTTTAACATCTCAAAAATATATTTGGCCATGTAACACAATTTCCTAAAATGAAAAACACAATACCAGTCTGCCTCATATATATTACAATGTTTCTTAGATCACACATTGGTGTTTCGTTTTTTCTAATCGAAAAAATATATATGGCAAACAGGTAAGCGTAACAATAAAGACCGATTAAAAAAAATACCAATAAGTGTTCTAAGAATTACATGGCATTCAAACCTTATTGTTTGACGACAATATACAGCAATCCCTCGTTTATCGCGGATAATTGGTTCCAAAAACCACCCGCAATAAGTTAAATCCGTGAACTACGGTCACCAACAAGAAGTACTGGGCAGGCTAACGAGTTAGCTGAAAGATGCTAATTCGCGATCGTGCTAACATGCGACTTCTAAAGGAATGTAAACGAACATAGGGAGCAATATTACATTTTCCTGAAGGTTAGACACATGTTTCCTCAATTTAGAAGTTTTATTTTCACTTTTAATTTTTTTTTTTAATTTGGACAAAAAAATCCGCGATGTAGTGAAGCCGCGATAAACGAAACGCGAAGTAGCGAGGGATCACCGTATGTCTTAAATGTTGTCTACTTTTCAAAATGGCATCGTTCGCCCTTGACGTAATGTTGCGGGTGCGTGACGTCATCGTCGACAGAACGTGTGAATATGAAGCTTGTTTTTCCAGCATGTTCCCTGCAAAGAGTTGGCAACTAGCCCAGGGTGTACCCCGCCTCTCATCAGCTGCAACACTAATGAGGACGTCGTATATAAAAAAAAAGATGGATTCTCTCTTTTTCTCACCATCTTGCGTGTACTGTTTGAAAGTGTTTGTGGACCAGAACAGAATCCTAATTTCCCCAACACACACACAAACACTGCCCCTACTGTGTTTTCGAAGACCTTCCTGCATTCTGTGAGGTCTCATCAAAATTCTGCCTACCTTTAATGAGGTACCTGTGTATAAAGTCCACTCAGGGATGTTGTGTGAACGTCTTAGCATTTGCTCTCCAATTAGGCAACCTAAACAGTCCCTGTGGCTCACAAAAGAAGACGTGCGCTACTATTGGGAGAATTTGGCCACGGTGCAGAAAAGTACAAGCTTTTGGAAAGGAGGAATGTGCCAAAGTGGCCGCAATTTATACTGTAGAATCCAAATTAACGTCCGCTCAGAATTGGGGGGGGAGGAAAAAAAATAAAGCTAATGTCGCCCTCTAGCGGACAGAGTTGTTTTAGTTTGTAAACGCAGCCGAGTGATCCAGCGGTGGGTGACAGGGAAGGAAGATGATCGGAATGTTTTGGCATCGAAGGAATGGATGCCAGCCAATCACAGGGCACACGTAATTCCGATTTCTAATTTAGTGATTATCTAAAAACTACCTTTAGAGTTTAAGCGGTGGAAGATGGCTGGATTGATGTATGGACTGGGAATACTCACACACAAAAAAATGGCCGCTAGGAGGAGGGTGGGGTGTTATACCCTCTTCTATCCACATGACCGAAAATACACACAGAGGGGGGCTGTGCTTTGGATACCCCCCACCCCCCCCCACCCCCTGGTGGCCATTTAAAACGCACAGGAAAAAACATGCAAACCCCACAAGGAACAGTTGAACACAATCATACTAAAAAGGAAATTAATATTATTGTATGCATTATTCATAATATTATCTCGCCCCTGTGCTGTAGCCCCAAACCCCAAGTTGGGGGCTGTATGTATTTTTAGCACGGCCACAGATGGGGCCATGGCAGCTTGTCAAGGTCCAGAATGTTCTTTATCTCAGCTGTCAGGCCTTTTCCCCGAGACTAAGATGGATATGGTCCACTTGGAAAGGGGGGTGGGGTAGTTGATGAGCTTTTAATTCTGTCTTTTGCTACAGCTCAATAACTTGGCAATGCAGATGGGGGGAGGGGGGGGGGGGGGGGCGAAGGAAGACACAATACCCACAGCTGCTGAGTCACTTCCTCTATGGTAGCAAGCGGAGGTCAAATTAGGGTCAAAACGATTTGTCAGTGTCCCGGGAAGGCTGGTTTTTTTGGTCATGAGGTTCATCTGGACTATTAGATTCACGACCTAACTTCCACACTATACAATATTGTTGTCCAAACTATGGCCAAGAAGGAATTTATGGCTCGCGGCATCGTAAAAATATCATCTGACATGGCCCACAAAGCTATTTTATTAAGATGGACGGGTGGCACAAGAAAAGAAAGATGTCCAGATGATCCCCCACCCCCACCCCACCCCCACCCGCTGAACGACTATCACTAATAATAAAAAATTGGGTTGATACGAGGATGTCAATTAGAAAAAAAATAAAGTCACGCGTGTGGCACAAACTGAGACAATAGATTATCATTTCTTCACTATATTGGTCTTAGTGAGTTTCAAAAACTAAAGTTGAAGAATTTCAAAGCGACGTGCTCATGTCCTTTTATTTTTTTTATCGGTGGCCCTCTGAGAAATAAGTTTAGATGCCCCTGCAGTTGAGCAAATGAAGGATGCAGCGAGTCAGACTCCGGCTTTGAGGAGTTTTTTTTTTTTTTTTTTTAATTGCAAAGGGAGTCAGTGAATCTGCTGGAGGCTACAGCTTGACAGTTGAGTTGGGTCAGTCTTGTATTTCGAAAGTGTGTGCCGCCCATGCTAATATCGAGGATGTGGCATCCAAGCGAGATTGAGAACGATATTATTTTGTAGCCTTGAACATTTCATTAGTCGTCATAGAAACGCCGCAAGATGTACCCTGAGAGTCCGCATGTAAGAACTGATGATCAATATCGCCGCTGATTGATTTTTTTTTACCCTGATGATGGTTTCCCCACTGGCCTCGTAAGTCTCTCAGCTCCATAGTGAAAAGCTTTAATCAAGCCTGAAGGTCCTTTGCTGAATTTTGTCACAGTCTTGGCCTCATTTCCATGGCTTGTCTCTCAAGCCAAGGTAAAATCGTCCCAGGGTACACGAAGGGAGCCTCACATGACCACCGCCTTCGTCAACTCGATTGATATGGAAATGACATTTGGGATGGGAAAAAACTGAGGTAAACAGAAAAGCAAAAGAACGACCATGATGACTCGAGCAAATCTGGTGCTGGTCAAACTGCTGGCTTTGTTTGCATTTTTGAAATACAAGGTTGCATGGTCATCAGGAGAATTTTATGCAAATTAATTTGTGTACCCTTCGACTTTAGCACTGATTTCAAAGTTTTTACATTAAATAGCATCCCCCCAAAAATACTAAGCTCAACGGACCAACATTAAAGTAGTGCCTTATACATTTGAAGTTATTTTATTTGTTCTTTGTTGGTTATTGTTCTTGCTGTTGTAGTTTATTTCCAAACAAAACGAATACACTAGATAACACTTTTATAGTCAATAAAAAGTGTTCTGGTTTATTTTTATATTTAGTTGGCCTGTATTCAGTATCACATTTAAGTGCTAAACTGCAGTGTATTTTTTTAATGAAATGAGAGAAAAGTCAAATCATTTATCATCTTCATTCTAATTCCTGAAGGTGGAAATAATAGACACTCTTTAATTAATCAATATCACTCTCAAAAACGGGGCCACAAAATCCCATTTTGCTTAGAGTGGACAACCACCACGTGTAGTGCTTCTTCCCCACCACACGGGGGCAGCAGAGTTCCATTGTGCTCCAATCCACTCTGGATCCCGTCGACGAGTAAGAGCGGACATAAACATAAACATTCGCTGTGGTATCAAATAGTTTTTCTGTGCAAGTACAGTTTATCGATTACGTTTAAAATATTGAATTGCTTTAATTTCTTCTTAAAACCAAGTTACCGTGCTTGTTCTACGTTTCTTAGCGTGGCGCTTTTGCAGCATTAGCGTGTAGGTGGGTGTGTTTTCTCGTCGCTATATATAGCCTGGGTCCCTATTTTTCTTTCTACAGAATCATACGCTATTATATCTTTATTTTTTGAAGCATATCGAAAGAGAAATGGACACGAGAGCCTTGAAGAATCCCTATCCTGACTATACCCCAGAGCACACGCAGTCGCTTTTTGACTCCCATGGCAAGGTAAACCACTCACTGCGGAAATATTTCCATTTGTGTCTTGTTTTTAATGAAAATACTCAGACGTGTCGTGCATTTTGTAGTTGACGTCTGCGTTTGCTAAGCGCTTAAGCAGCAAGATCGACGAGCTTTTGGCTGTCATGGAGAACGGGCTCAAGGCTGCCGACCAAAAAGATTGCACCACTTACACAGGATGGGCAGGTACAGTGACGTCACAAAGTAGGAATTGATCAGGCCTTAAACAGATTGCAATAATAGTACTCATATATAACATATTGCTAATTAATTTGCACCCTCCCACCCCAAAACAATATTTTTTCAGTAACAAACAAAAATCTAAAGCAATCCAGTCCAACCGATGGGTGAGAACAACAAGTTGCAAGTGTTGCAAATAGTTGTTGCAAATAATTATTTTTTTGTTCAGGCATTGCATTGCTCTACCTGCACATCCACCGTATCTTCAAGCAACCAGCGTTCCTCCAGAAGGCGCTGGAACACATCAGCCGCAGTCTGAAGTGCCTGACTCGCCGCCATGATGTCACTTTCCTTTGTGGTGACGCGGGGCCGCTAGCTGTGGCGGCTGTCGTCTACCACCAGCTGCAAATGCCAGGAGAGGCCGACGAATGCATCAGAAGGTCAGCCTTGTTGAAAACCAACTGGAAAGCTCATATAGTAGTGACAAATTCAGAAAAATCAATAATGCTGATTGAATTATGTGTGATATTGATTTTGAAATCGAAACACAAAGCATCATGTTTGTGTCTCACAGGCTGCTGCAGTATCACGAGAGAGTTATGAAAGGTTCCAACGGGTTGCCTGACGAGCTCCTCTACGGTCGGGTGGGTTACCTCTATTCTCTCGTCTTTGTCAACCAGCAGCTCGGTACGGACAGAATTCCCTTGCAGCACATCCGGCAGGTGACAAATGATCATCATTGATTGGCTCTTTTTCTTCCAGTCGTCACTGATTAGCAATTTCATGTTCTCCGTTAGATCAGTGAGGCCATCCTGGCATCAGGCGAGCGTCTCAGTAAGAAGTCTCGTGTCCAGGATCAAAGCCCCCTGATGTACGAGTGGTACAATGAACAATATGTCGGCGCCGCCCACGGATTGGCCGGCATCTATTACTTCCTCATGCAGGTAACAGAAGCGTCAACATCGCCAGAGAGCCCCCGTTTGACCTTCTCTCACCCTGGGTAGCCTGGGTTTGTTGCGGCTGAGGAGAACGTTGGCAGGATGGTCAAACCCAGCGTGGACTATGTCCGCCATCTCAAGTTCCCCTCTGGGAACTACCCTCCCTGTATCGGAGATGATCGTGACCTGCTGGTGCACTGGTGTCACGGATCCCCGGGCGTCATCTACATGCTCCTGCAGGCGCATAAGGTGAGTTGGAGATTCTTCTGGATGTTTGAGATGAGGTGAATGATCACAGAGTTGGTATAAAGAGCAATATAACAGTAAATATGAAAAAATAGCATCCGTGTTCTATCGCCATCTGGTGGCCGTTAGCTTAATGAGTCAACGTTCCAGGTGTTTGGTGAGTCTCCGTACCTGGAGGATGCCCTGCAGTGCGGCGAGGTTGTGTGGCGCTGGGGATTGCTGAAGAAAGGCTACGGCTTGTGTCACGGCGCGGCAGGCAACGCGTACACCTTCCTGGCTCTGTACCGTCACACGCAGGACCCCAAGCACCTTTACCGAGCCTGCATGGTTTGTGCACGAAAATGATGGAGCTGTGTACTCTGCTGGGTATTCTGGACTGAGATGTTCCTTGTTCAGTTTGCAGATTGGTGTATGAACTATGGCTCACATGGCTGCAGGACACCAGATACCCCCTTCTCGCTTTTTGAAGGTATTTCTCTCCGCGACAAAAGGTCGCAGAACCAGTTAAACTCAAGGCAAGACTATAAATTCAAGTCGCTGCCTTTGCTTTACCAGCTTGTGTCACTTCCTGCAGGCATGGCAGGCACCATCTACTTTTTGGCCGACCTCCTACAGCCAACGCAAGCACGGTTCCCAGCCTTCGAGGTTTGATTGATTTGCCCCCCCCCCCCCGACCTCAAGCCAACAGGTAGATCTCCAACAAGACCGGATGTGTCATTGCAGCTTACTTTGCTTCCATTGAAAAATTCACATCACCCCATCATAGTCCAAACAAAAATTAAATATTGTTATTTTTGGGGCTAACCATTTAGTATTCATGCTGTCATAAATGGATCCTTTGCATTGTCTGAGTAATAAATAAGCGATTTCTCACAGCAACCTTTGTTGTTCTTGTGCAGGAGCACAAACCACCACAAGGGGGCAGCAACGGTCCCCATTGCAAGAACTCATTTGCACTATTCAGGTTATGCTAATTCGATAGTTAAATTTAGTTGACAAATGGGATGGTGAAATTTTAGATAATAACGACCGCGTCAACTCTTAGGTCAGAGAGTGAAAGCACTTTCATCCAAGATACTTCTCAGCGATTGGATCAAGTCTTAAATGTGGCTTGTCCAGTGCAACATATACAGTCTGGCTCCACAGCACTCCTTTCCAAATAAGGCTCACACTTTAGACACCCCAAACGCCACAGCGCGACACAATGCCACCGCTCTTTTTTTAATCCTTGGGCCTTCTCCGTGACACACGAGGTTGGAGGGGTTCGTGGGCGAGAGAAGCAAGAGGAGAGTTTGCCCCCTCCATCCAAGAAACCAAACACCTCAGGCAGGAAGGGTTAAAAATAGCGCTCATCTGTGCAGGGGCGTGGCCTAACTGGGTTCACCCTTTCATACAAACACGCTGATCTTTAGGTCGCTCATGTATGTTGCACGTCCCATGGCGACGCATCACATGGTGACTACGTGTTGTTTGTTTTCCCACTCAACCACGCCTTTAATCTGATTTTAGAGAATGGGAAAAAGATTGGCGACATCATCCACAGCGGCAAACAGGTTGCTTGTCAGCACCATGGAGAGCGCTGACGGCGGCGACGGAAACCGCCGCCAGCCGCTCGACTCCATTATTACCGCTGAACACGTTGGTTGTATCGTTCCAACAAAATGATGTAAGCTTAAACCGGAATCATCAGTGTGGTTGGAATTCACTGTAAGAAGAGGAGCCGTTTATCTCCTGGAGGTTAATAAAAGGTGTAAATGATCTCGCCGGGCCTTGTGAAGAGGCTCACTCGACCGGTTTCATAAATTTTCCCCCCGTTCGCCTCTTTGAAAGGAGATAAATGCAAGTCAAGATTTTTGTAGTTTCCAAAGTGCTTTCCAATATTACGGCTCAATGTCTTGAGCCTAAAAATAGCCCCGCCCCCTTCTGCTACGGCGGCCTGGCGGCGGCGCTCACCTCTCTGTTTGCCCTAAGAAAGTTAAAGATGTCCCAGCGTGTCATCCGAGGCGCCTCATTAGCATGTGTGACATCACGCCCCCGGAATACATAAGAGAGCCCTCCAACCAAGGCTCAGGACCACTCTGTCTCGGGACTTTGGCCTCTTTTTTGCTTTCCTTCTCCTGCATCTCCAGCTCTCCAACATGGTGTGTAACTAACTTGTGTGGTGAATCTTTTCCACTTAGTGTTGGATGCATTTTTGCAAAAAGAAATTGAAAATTGTGGATATGTCATTTTTAATCGTTGTCAGTTTTTTATTAAGTGAACATCAAGTGGTGTTTGTGTTCTTATTTTTTCTGTTTCTTTTGTGTGTGAATTTCTATCGCAGACTGAGTTCACAGCGGATCAAATTGAGGGTAAGTGAAAAAAGATTGTCCATTAATTAAATTACCTCCTTTGTTGTTCATGAGTTGGCGGATGTCACGCTCCCCATTAACTGTCATCTGCTCCAGTTGCCATGGGAATGTTAGTAATGTCTATTTCGGGGGCCGACCCGGCCGCTCCCCTGCGAGCCACTGTTAACACCCCGGGGTCAAGGTTTCGCATCCTGACTTGATGAGCAAGGTCACCTTACAGTCGGGAATCCAAATTGTGATCCTCGCCGCCGGTTTTATTTCATAATGTGATGAGCGGAGATTAGATGGCTGCTTTTTTTTGCGGCCTTAGATTTCGCTACTGAAATCTACCGTCAGCATTTTAAGTCGGCATGTCTCTATATGGCAACAGTTGAGGTAGGGGGGGGTATCGGTTTGCACCCCCCGCACCCCCCCCCCCCCCCCCCTCGGGTAGCTATGGTTGGCTTAGTGCCGTCGTGTGTGCTCCAGCTGTCGCGACTCCCTGCTAGTTGCAAAATAACATGAAAGCGTCACCCATCTCCACGGTCAAAAATAGATCACCTCCGCTTCTTCTTAGCCAGCGAGCATAGTGCCACATAGCTGCAAACTTTTTTTTTTTTTAATTTGTGTAAAAACATCCTCATGTTCTCTCCTGCTCAGACTTCAAGGAGGCCTTCGGTCTCTTCGACAGAATTGGTGACAACCAGGTGGCCTACAACCAGGTGTCCGACATCATGCGCGCTCTGGGCCAGAACCCTACCAACAAGGACGTCGCCAAGATCTTGGGCAACCCCAGCGCAGAAGGTAAAAAGCTCGGTGGCGGATTAACGGCCGTGCGTCGTGCTTACCGCTTGTGACGTCACTCTCAGACATGGCCAACAAGAGGATCAACTTCGACGCCTTCCTGCCCATGCTGAAACAGGCGGACGCTCTGCCCAAGGGAACCTACGACGACTACGTTGAGGGTCTGCGCGTCTTCGACAAGGAGGGCAACGGCACCGTCATGGGTGCTGAGCTGCGTATCGTCCTGTCCACCCTGGGTGAGTCCCGCCTCGAGCAAACACAAAGACACAATGTGACGAGCGCCGCTGCCGGTCAACAGGAGAGAAGATGAACGAGACCGAGATCGATGCCCTCATGGCCGGCCAGGAGGATGAGAACGGCACTGTGCACTATGAGGGTAGGTTTCTCGCGCCGTCGTCGTCGTCTTCCTCGGGCTCATGCTGGTCTCCTTGTTTGATTGACAGCTTTCGTCAAGCACATCATGTCTGTGTAAAGAGCGCGCAGCAGGAGCGTGTTCAGGACATCGCACAAGACCAACAAAAAAAGACAAGGACTTTGTTCAAGGGATGTCGAAGAGAAGCCCACTTGTTTTATTTTGTTTTTCTTTACCGTTTCGACCCTCCTCTCTCGGGACATCCCCTTTCCATTGTAGACCACATCATTCGCATCCCACCGGGGGCGCGTCTCCACTCGCCGCATGAGGTGAGGAAACGGGGGAGAAGGGGTGACCGCTCATCAAGTGAGGGTCCATCCCTCCCTTCCCACCGCCACCTCATTCAGTCCAACCATCACTGGCCCAGTAGTGCTAAAGGTCCTGGGGAAAAGCAGTGGAGCGAGCGCCAAAGTCTCCCACCTCCCTGAAGGCCGTTATTTATTTTTATTCTGTTCACTGCAGAATAAATTTTTCCAAAGTACATCCCAGCTCAGGCTGTTTTTCTTCTTTTCTTCCAGAGCTACAAATAAACTGGTTATCTTAATGCAGTCAATTCATATTTAACAGATTTAATGGTTCAACGCCTTTTGGTTACATAAAAATTCTCGTAATATTTTAAGATTATTACAATTGACAATTAGAATTTTTGGTACTTTTTTGGGTTAACAAGAATTGGGGTAGTTGACACCCTTGATTTGCTTTTGCGGGCAGATTTCACTTTTAAAGTTACTGTTGAAAGCCTTTTGGTTACATAAAAATTATCATAATATTTTAAGATTATTACAATTGACAATTAGAATTTTTCGTACATTTTTGCTTTAACAAGAATTGGGGTAGTTGACACCCTTGATTTGCTTTTGCGGGCCTTGTGAAGCGACGTGGTGGAACGGATCCGGCCCCCGGGCCTCGAGTTTGACAACGATGGGGCACTACTGGTACTCTGGCTCACTCTGGTGGGTTATGTATGAGAATCACAGAATTATACACCCATCTGTCCATTTACAACATAAATACAATAAAATATGATCATGAAAATATCTTTTAAATTCACAGAAACATCAAATTAGGTTTTATATTGAACGGGAAAGTCTGTAGCGTCTCGACTCTTAAGTACACTTTTAAAAAAACGTATTTATGAGTACGTGTATAATTTTTATGTGCAATAATTTTAATTCAATCATTTGTTAAGTGCAAACAAGGATTTTTTTTATGGTAAGTCGAACACGAAGAGAAAATGAGAAAGAGATGCAATGCCAACTTTAAACCGATAGAGGGCAGAGTTGAATTTAGAGCCCAAGATCTGTACTCGTTTATCCAAAGAAGAAAATGGCCGTCAGTGCCGACGCCGAGGCGTATAACAGTCCCATAAAGTTTCGTTTTACCTCCGAGATGTGGTCAAACTAGTCTACATTTTTCGTTTAATTTCATTTTTGGTTGCATTACAGGCGAAAAAAAGGGAGAAAACATAACATACAATAATTTGTACGACAGCTTTATTGTCATTTATGATTTGATTTGTTTTCAACTTGTTCGTCTGACGTTAATTTTTCGACGATGTTTGTCAGAAATACATTCAAACTATTTGGTTGTGACTTTAAACGAATCTCCTTGAAAGGACAGATTCTTCCGTCGGCTGCAGCAAGGTAAAGTTGAAATTTTTTACCCGTTTTTATCGACTTTTCAACAAAACTGCACTTACAGGTGTTCAACCTGTTACAATACATTAGTTTTGTAGCTTATCTTCATCCCCTGTTGTGTTTTTCCGTAACTTTTCTTTTACTTTTTTCGCAGCGACCTTTAACACACTTTTACGCAATACTTTCCGAGCACTTGAGCTATTTTATTCAAAGTTAAGACCCCTTTTTTCTTTTTACACACTCACAAATTATGTGGATATAAAAATAAGATAAGAATTAGGTCAGACTTTAATAAAGCCTATATATAATGGACTAAAATAACAAAATTCTGTAGCACTTAAAAATATTGTTGACTAATAAATACTGTAAACCACACTATATACTGTAATGTCCTCCTATATGGAGTATATGGGACATGGAGAAAAAAATGTCTGCTAGCTTAGCTTAGTTGCCAAACCTGAATGGGTAGAAGATAAGTTACAAAACACTGCAAATAGAACATATACCATAAGGTGTTACCAGTCTATGCTTATATGTCTGAAGAAAGCAAATTTTGTTGAAACATGTACAATCCGACAGAATTTGAGGATGTCTTGTGGAGCATTTTTTATTTAAATACTGGATTCTTTCATCCAGATTGCAGCACAATGCCCCCTCCTCTCGCCCGGAGACATCCAAAGCAAAGAACATGATGGACATCGGGACTCGGCGCATTTTCAACGAGGACCATGACCTCTTCAGGCAGAGTGTGCGCCGCTTCTTCCAAGAGGAGGTCGTGCCACATCACAAGGAGTGGGAGAAAGCCGGCCAGGTGAGCAGGGAGGTGTGGGAAAAGGCCGGCGAGCAAGGCCTGCTGGGAGTTATGACACCAGAGGAGTGCGGCGGCATTGGCGGGGACCTGTTGTCGACTGCTGTCACGTGGGAGGAACAGTGAGAGGAACAAAACAAAAATATAATCTGATCAAAATGAAATATGCTTTCTCATATGCCCTCTCTTTGTTTTCATTCACCAGAATGTACTCAAACTGTTCAGGACCAGGTTTTGCGCTTCACTCCGACATTGTCATGCCCTACATCATCAACTACGGTACCAAGGAGCAGATTGAACGCTTTATTCCCAAGATGACTGCCGGAAAATGCATTTGCGCCATTGCCATGACTGAACCCGGAGCGGGCAGGTTGGGACTCTTCAAGAATAGACTTGTTTGAACATTTGGTTTTATCATTCTAGAGGGAGCTTGCATATTATTTTTGGTACACGAAAAACACTTTCTCCAGCAAAAACAATGCAAAATGGCTTGCTTGGTTTTAACAAGGGTTTCATGACCTTTTCAGCGACCTTCAAGGTGTGCGGACATACGCCAAGCGTGACGGCAGCGATTGGATCTTGAATGGCAACAAAGTAAGAAGAAGGACATTTTAGAAATGACATTTTCCTGATAATTTTGGGAAATCATTTCCATAATAAATATCCCCTTCACCTAATGGTTGACAAACTGCTTTCTGCAGGTGTTCATCACCAACGGCTGGATGGCCGACCTGGTGGTGGTGGTGGCCGTGACGGACCGCGAGGCCAAGACGGCCGCCCATGGCATCAGTCTCTTTCTTGTGGAGGATGGCATGAGTGGCTTCCACAAAGGGCGCAAGTTGGAAAAAATTGGCCTAAAAGCACAGGTACGCTCGCTTTTGGTGACGTTTGTTATCCTCGCGTTACCTCTCATCATCTTCCCAAAGGACACGGCTGAGCTTTTTTTTGAGGACGTGCGACTCCCGGCCGAAGCGCTGTTGGGCGGCCTCAACAAGGGTTTCTACTACTTGATGAACGAGCTGCCACAGGCAAGTGTGCCCTCTGTCTCCCCCCCTCCCCTCCACCATCGGCTTCATCTAACGTGATCTGTGATCAGGAGCGTCTGGTGATCGCCGACATGGCCATCGCGAGCGCCGAGTTCATGTTTGAGGAAACCAGAAGCTACGTCCTGCAGAGGAAAGCATTCGGAAAGACGATCGCTCACCTGCAGGTGGGTAACGTGGCGTTTTGGAATTTTAAGACAGCTCAAGTCACTTTGTTGCACAGACCGTGCAGCACAACCTGGCGGAGCTAAAGACGGAAATCTGCGTGGGCCGCGCGTTCGTTGATAGCTGCCTCCAGCTCCACGTGGAGAAGCGGCTGGACCCCGCAACGGCTTCCATGGCCAAGTACTGGTGAGAGCGCTGGTCTCCTCTCCCGTGTGTGAAGCGCCACTCTTAGCGTTGTCTCCGTCCAGGGCGTCTGAGCTGCAGAACAAGGTGGCAACGCGGTGCCTGCAGCTTCATGGTGGCTGGGGCTACATGTGGGAGTACCCCATTGCTAAGTAAGTGCTCGGTAGACCTCACGGCACCTCCATCCGCTGAGCCCCGACAGCACGTGCAGGACGCTGGACAACCCAAGAAGCTTCCTGAATTGTGCCTTTGTCATTCCAGGGCGTTTGTGGATTCTCGCATTCAGCCTATCTACGGAGGAACTAATGAGATCATGAAAGAGCTCATCGCGCGGAGCATCGTCAGCCAGAAATGAGACCTGTGCTCACCCTGTTCAGGACTCAAGGTGGTTTTGTTTTTTATTGTGGAAACACACAAATGGAATCGGATACTATGACTGATGAATCTTCAGAAAGCAGAACAGTGCCAATTCTGTTTTTAAAACAAAATATTTGAAAAAAATATTTGTTGCTCGTCTCACCAAAACAGTTGACAGGCAAACTCATTAAGTCAACTTGGACTTCTATACATTATTATTGTTTTACTTTATGCAATGAAATTGACTGAAAAGGGAGTTATGTTGAATAATATTGAATTAGTATCTTCCATTTTGTTTTAATAAAATTCAATGGAAGTTCTGTAAAACAATCTGCAATGACTAATTTGTTTTATTCATGATAGCTTAATTAAAAAGCAGTATATTTTTATACAAAGTAACCATTTTGTTTCATTTGTTTAAATAAAATTCAATGGAAGTACTGTAAGACAAAATATAATTACTAGTTTATTTTAATCAATTCATTAAAATGCAGTATATTTTTATACGAAGTAACTAGTGACATGTAAGAAATAAAGAAGTCGAACCTCCAACATGCCAACCACTAGTCACGGTGACGGCGCTGCAAACCAATCGATTAATTTTATCAATCAACTCCCCAAGCATATTTTCCAGCAGACTTGCAATTTTTAATTCTACCGCTAGGTGGGAGCAGACTCACGGGCAAACTCAAAAGACCAACCCTTCGTTTCAAAATAAATATCGTAGCTCTTTTTGTGTTTTGTGTAGCAATAATGTTTTTGCCAATTGTGTTTTAATTGTAAATCACATTTTTGCAAATGACACTGCCATCCAATCCCTGCTCTTTGCGTCTGCCCTCTTCACCGCTCTCACTCGCCCCCCTTTCTCTTTTTTTTTTTTTTTTTTCTCAACCTTCCCTCAGCAACAGCCACACCCTGATGCTTCAGCACCTGCTTGGTCCAAGAGTGCATTTCGCTTTTGGTCCCTTTGTGATCATTCGCACATTTGAAATCACCTCAACCAGTCACCAGTTTGTATCCCCCCCGGCGGCGCCCCCTTTGGTACGATCGCCTTGCCCCAATCCTGCCGCACTTACGGTAAAGATCGTCTCTGCGGTGGGAGGGGCCACTGGGCCCAACAACAGCGCTCATTGTCGGCTGCAGCACTTTCTGATTCACCCAACTACGCGCCGCTTGTGCCGCACTGCCGAAACCGCAGGTAAGAAACCTCCTAACCTTTGTGCGCCTATTAGTCAAATATGTTTTTGGGACTAATCTGTTGCAGCAATAGAAGTTGATAAAAGTTTCGTTAATTGTCATGAATAAGAGGGAAAAGAAATATTGGCAGCGTCGCATCTGCAACAATGTGTTAATGAGCAGCTTTGCTTTGGAAGTTGCCACACTATCAGAAAAATTAATGAAGGATGGCGTTTAGTCAAGTGTTCATTTGTTGCTGATGTCCTCGGATGGATGGATGGATGGGCGTCTTGCTTGCGTTTTGCGCAGTCGCGGCAGCCCGCAGCCGGCTGGCCGGCCGGCGCCTTTTGTTCTGCCCCACGCCTGCAAGGTGCTGAAACCGGCGTGTTTCCCCGCCGTGGGCTGAAAATGGAAATACGCGCATAAATGAAACGTAGTTTACGTTTTGTCTCTTTTATGCTTCGTAATGTTTGGCTGGATTCGGCTCATTCATCCGAGCAAGCCTGTCGCATCTAATTGTCCTTGCATTTGTACCTCCCTCACCTTAATATTAGTCTCGATTAAAAAAAAAAAAAATCCCCTTATATATTTTTAATATTAGATTATTTTAATAATCAAATCATTAAGAAGCTGTTGTGATTTTTTTTATTTTTATTTCCTTTACAATTTAATGAAGTAAAAATGTCAACTGGACATGTCTGTCCTCCTTCACTACCGCCCCAGTGGGCAGAGATTTAAATAGAAAAAGAAACATTCTGTTATGAAAATAAATAAATGGCCCAACTCAAAATCTGTACGTTCACATTCCTGGACATGCATTCCCATGCACCGGATGTTGAACTTGCATTGCAGCTGGCTTCTCGCAAGGTTCACGTCAAGGTCAACATATGACACCAAAGGGTTCGGACCATGGATTGTGTTGTGTGGTGTACCTTCTACCAATGTTCGTCTTTCCTACATGTGTGCCGTCCTTGAGTTGACAGGTTTCACCTACTTCTTTGTGAGGACACGCCCCTTTTAGAGCAGATTGAGTCTAATCGCTGGCAAGGGAGTGACAATGACCTCAGTCACAAACATTTGATTTTGTCTTTTGAATCAAAATCATGTGACCCGGTCCAAAGTCAGGCCATTGATTGGAAACATCATTCTTTGCGGTTCTTGGCAGTTGAGTGTCATTTGGACCAGAAGGGCGATTGAGGTCTCGGGATGTTTTCCGCTGGTTGTCCACGCCATGCTTTTCACTCAACAGGTGTCTAACCTGAGCTGGCAGGGTGATTCTTTTCCACGATTAAGGCCCTAATCCACTTGACATACGTCACTTGGATGCAACCTGCTGTCCCTGCTTATGGCACTCTCAAATGCTCAACTTGGAACTCTCAGATTCCATCTTCAATGCGTTGAAGGTCAATGTTCTCGATCAGACTCTTTATCGGAAGTCTATTCGGGATCTCGGACTGTCCCCTCCCACGCTTGCGGGACCCTGACAGCGCGTCTCGGGTCGGCTCGCGGTCGGCCACTCAAACAAGGCCTGACAGCCAGTGTCACATTGCATTCCTCACGGACGATGCCCTTCAACAGAGAGGACACTCATCCGGGGCATTCTTCTCCACTTATTGGCATCTAATAATCTGATTCTGGCTGACCAATTAGGAGGAGTCTTTTATTTAAACAGAACAAAAAAAAAATCACTTCTGAGTTGGTATGTACAATATGTTCTTGTATGTGCTCACGTCCAAGATGATCACATGTGGTCAGTCGTAAAATTTTCTTCTGAGGTTTGCTCAAGAAGAATGCTGGCAACCGTGCCGTTGACGTCTTTCGGGTAATGTTATGGCTTCCGCCTGATGCTATATACGCCCAGCTGTGTCAACTTGGCTGTCATGTCGATTTTTTTTTGTCCATTCTATACTTTTAGAGAGTCTTCTGAATTGTATGAGTTTATCATCGCTAGCAAGACATCTGTCGCTAAGCCGCTCCGGAGACCGCGGCTAGCTCGGCGTTTAGCGTCTCCGCGACGCAACACTGGGCCGTTATGACTTCCAGATGTGGTGGTGGCTAAACTACACGATTGTTTGCTCCTTGTCCTCAAGCGTAGAGCGCTGCTTGGTCTGCCCCGAGGAATGAATGAGCTCAATTGTTGGGAGTACCAACTCGGAATCTGGTTCATCAAAAGCTTTTATGTTTTTTACATCTCAATGAGCGTGTGTTCTCCACTCCATCCATTAGGGAGAGTCGTCGGAAATGTAATACCGGAGGAGAAAATTGACTCTCGGGGCTTGACACGGTCCCTCAAATTGACGTTGGGTAGTATCCAAGATAACCCATGGATCCATAGGAACCTCGGATACAGTAGATGTGTCAAGCCAGCGTGACGGCAAGGAGCAGATGGACCGAATGGGGTGGTACAGCTGCTGAGCCAGCCCCTCCCTGCGGCGACAATTTTAATGTGGTTAAAAACTTCCGGTCTGAGGCAAAACTCAGAATCGAACGATCTCCAAGAGCCTGAAGTTTGCGAATCTGCCTAACAGAGCCTTGC
Source organism: Syngnathus scovelli (assembly GCF_024217435.2). Classification (NCBI taxonomy): domain Eukaryota; kingdom Metazoa; phylum Chordata; class Actinopteri; order Syngnathiformes; family Syngnathidae; genus Syngnathus; species Syngnathus scovelli. The sequence goes on from NC_090848.1 coordinate 1,870,501, forward strand.
ATCTCCAAACCGTGGTGTGTTGTTTGCTGCCCTGCGAGTCCGGCGAAGGGCCCCTTTCTCCAAGGCAACCCCTGCCATGGAAACCAGCCCCTGAAAGGAATGACGATCATGTATTCCTTCAGCCTGTGGCGCTCCTCACCTGGTCGCTACTGAGCAGCCCCTTATTTCCACTTGGAACCCCCCAAGTGGGACTCAACCTTTGACCTGAGAACACCACAGTAATTGGCGTTACCATGGTGATAATTGTCTGTTCTGGAGCCAACAAGTGTGGGCTCTGTTCAATTCATTTTTTTTTTTTTTTTTTTTTTGCTCGGTCGGACTGGTCTCACAGGACAGTGAGGGTGGGGGTTGTGTGGTGGTCCATTGGGATTTGACAGTCTTAGTTTGGCTCATTAAATCTGCTCATAAATCCTGCATTGGCATTGTTTTGCAGCTTGGACAGATGTGAACGACCTCTAAGGAAGGACGCTGACTCTTTCTCTCTCTTTTTCTTCTCTGAGTCCCGAATCCAAACTCTTTCTCTGTATGATTTTTATGACTTGATTTTCTGGGAGATTTTTATCATCCATCTCTTTCAGAACATCATTCCAAACAGTGTGTGTAAAACTGAAGTACAATTGGACTTGATTGGCTGCGTTAGGAAATGAGGGCATAACAGACTTCAGAAGTTTTTGCTCCAGCCCGATGTTATCTTTTGTGATGTCTACGGGAACGTTATGGCTCTCTTCTCAGACCTGTTTGTCAACGCCACAAGCTTTTCACGCTTTTGCCGTCGACACGCCGCGGGATGCCAATTATTGATTGGTGTCCCTCCAGAGCGCCCTGGGTAAAGCGACCCCCTGCCGGATCTGCATGCTAATCCACCGCCATCTGCTTTTTCCACCCAAGAAGAAAGCTGCATGACGCCTCAATGTCCTCCCCTGAGAATTACCTTCGCATAAATCCAAACTGCCTCCCTCACCCTCTGGATTTCTTCCTTGGTTCACTCAGCGAAAGAAGTAAAGTCTTCATCAAAGTGTCATGGAACTTGGCACAATAGAGTAGTTTTTCTGCCTGACCGCTAATCAATAGAAGGGGACGAGATTTATCTGCCCCCACTTTGCGTGAGTGGCCAGGATCCTCAGTGATGTAATCAGGTGAATTTGGGGAGTCTTGAAAGTGCCTTGGCTCTGATGTTTGTAGCTATGACACGGAAGCCATGTTTTTTTTTTCTTGTTGCTTTCATCTATCATATATAATTTTTGATCAAATCGAATCGCTTGAATACATTCACTGCATATCACACATCACCACCATGCATTTAACAAGCTGATGAAGCGTGAGCCCACTCCAGAACCTCGTCCGAGTACAGGAAGTCATCGTCGCCAGGCTTCAGCTGTCCGCTGCAGCATCACTTAGGCTAATTGTGCACTTACTGTAGTTGCTTCCTGTGCATAATGATAAGATGTAATGCATTTGGTGTTGATGCCATTAAAATACTGCGTCCTGGGAATATAAACTCTGTATTGAATATAAAAACTACTGCTTTGTAGCACTTCGTAAAAACTACTCTGATTGAGAAAGTCCATCCTAAAGACAAGCGCAACATCATAAAATACAGATGCGTGAAATGTTAGATTGTAGGACCTAAAAAGACGGATTTGATATAAAACAAATTTTCCTGTTAGAAAGAATAGAAAGCGATCACTCGTTCCAGAGTCAAACTGCTGCCTTCATAAATCCTTAAAGCGGAAGTCAACGCAAACATTTTCTTTACAATATGTTGTATGTGTCCCGACAAGTCTAAACACAAAATTCTGATTATTATTTGTTTGTGGAATATGAATGAAACAGGCAAAATCCACCTGTTTAATCCATCTCAGGGGGCGGCCATTTTGCCACTTGCTGTCGACTGAAAATGACATCACAGTCGCCTCCCAGGTTGCAACCAATCACGGCTCAGCTTCAGAAAACTTGTAAGCTGTGATTGGTTGACAAAATGGCCGCCCCCTGAGATGGATAAAAACAGTTGGATTTTTTACTTCATATTCAAAGAACATTTTGGTGTTGACTTCTTTTTAATAAACTGTAAATACAATGTTAAGTAATACTAACATTACTATGACCTGGATGACAACAGACAACATAGATCGCAACCGAATAGCTTGTTTTGCAGCATTAGTTGGCAAGAATATGTTTGAATTACTGTATTATTTGTTCACACTGAGGTCCTGAAAGAGAACCCAGAGAGGTGACAGAGAGGCAGTGTTCCCTGAGGGTCATGAAGGTTTCTTTTTTTTCAGTCACACACACAGTAGCCGTGTTTGAGTTTGGCACCGGGCGGGTTTAGAATGCAAGGCTACACCCTGTGGCATTTAGAACATTTAAAAAAAAAAAGGCCATAAAAGCTCTTCAGAATGACCCTGTGTGATGCCCCTATCTCTGACATCACAGCCTTGAAAAAAAAAATGAAGAAAAAAAATGGCGCCATACTGTGATCTTCAGGCCATAGATGATCAAGAAGAGTTTTAAGATGTAGCTTTAATGCCTTTGAATAAATTCTTTATTTATTTAATTTGCCATTTCTGTGAATAACACGCTCGACTAGCTTGTGTGAACCGAGAGTGTTCCGAGCTTAGCCGCCTCTGTGTTATTGCCAAGACGGCGAGGTCAAGGTCTGGCCGACGGCATTAACATGTGCCGGTATAATCAGGATAAAGGCATACACAACTTTTCAAGTTGAGCAAAATGTCGTTCAATGACGCTCCAAAATCGTCCGATTTTGAAAAGTTAAACAAAAATATAATCAAGCTTGCAGCCTTCCTGCTTTGATTGTCTGACGCAACTTATCTATAGCGAGCCTGTTTCAGAAAAATTATTTAAAGTGACATTTCATCCTAGTTTTACTCTTTTTTTATCAAAGCACCTTATTCCATCATCATCTATTGCTTATCCTCATCCTCTTTCTGTCAAGCAACGGGAGAATATTGTGTAACGTCCAAAGCTCTCGTGCGGTTCTCCAAGTAAGAGTCAAATTGATCCAAGCTTTTTATTTCCTACTCAATCTGTCACATGAAACAAAAGAGACATAAACAATACATTTAAACACCAAAATATTGAAGCCCAACTTAATTCTAACCATATTCACAAGCATGTGTGTTCTTTCTGCTCATATGTGCGTCTTGTGAATGTGCAGAAATTATAAACAGAAAGTGACTTGCAGGAGAAGTGATGACGTCACATGACGTGTCAGCAGCAGAGGCTCACTGATGGTAACGATGATGAGACTTCTTCCTCTCCTTTTTGCATGTCACCCAAGATTCTTCATCGTTATTTCAGTACGGAAACAGTATCGGTACTTTCTGTGACGTTTGGCAGGGGTGTCAAACTCATTTTTTGGACTCATAGTTTCCGTCGGAGGGCCATTATGACTGACATCTAGTACCCCGTGAAGAGAAGGTCTGCTTTTTTTTTTTTTGTCTCAGTCCATTAGGATTGTGCTTCACAGAAAATTAAAGATTTCATTTCCTGTGCTAGTAATAAGCATTGAAGCAGGCCTGTTCTCTCGCCCCCTCCCTTCCCTCAGCCATCTTCTTCCCTCGCCGCTTTTGTCTCGCCGCCACATTCGGCCGTGACTGCAAATGAGCTTTGGGACAGAGCAATTGTTCGGCTGACAAGATGCACTCGCTGGTGAACGTTACAAGACGACGGAATCTCACGCAGAAGATCAAATTTACTCAATTCTTGGCTAGCTTTTAAAATGGAGCTGGATTCATGTGTCCCACAAACACACTTGCTTTTGACCTAGTGAAGCTCCCATCCCATCCCATCCCATCCCCCGATACCGGTTGTGCAGCCATTTGTGTTTTGCTTTGCACGTTTCATCTCATCTTTTCTTTTCATCTCCCTCCCCCTGGCCGCCCTCAAATATAAACATAAGGGATCACTCCCAGCTTATGTTAATAGGACCACATTTACTGCACAGATTATTTTATTTTCTTTTGTATCAGCTCTTCTCGGAATTGATTGGAAGGGATTTTACGGACATATAAATTACAAAGAAGTATTTATTTCAAGTTTCAACATCCAGATGATGCCATATCATGATGCCCCCTATCAACAGTGTCGTTTACTCTCTAGTCTTTCTTTGCTGCCAGCAACCTTTCGAACGGCGGCCATGACGCAGCGAGCGATGGTGGCATGCGGGCCTTGGGCGAGCGGGGCTGCCACACAACGAAAGCCGCTCAAGGGAGAGATGTTGTTTTGGAGTCAACACGGCTGCTTGTTCCTGTCACTCAGGATCAAATCTGAATTGGAAAGTTGAATGCGGTTGTTGCTAGCATGACACCGTGTAGCATAACCTACCCCGAGGTAGGAGTGAGTCACATGTGCATGTTCGAACGAAGTCGAGTCCTGGCTCTTAATTGAATCCGGAACAGATCTTTAGTGACCAACAGGTGAGCTAGGATGTAGCTTAGCATACCTGACTTTGCAGCTTTTAGAATAATAGATGAAGTTGGTTGTTATAGTTGTGTTTTTTTCAAAAACAACATAAATTAGCTCATGTTGTTTCAATAAAAGTCAAATGGAATCAAGTCAAAGTCAATTCGCGGCTTGCGTAAGTTGTCCCAAATCCTAAAATGATTGACTTAAGTCCGTCATGTGACTTCAATCCTCCTCTGCCTCTTACCGCTAACCAAATAGAAATGTTTTATATTTACACAGCGGCAGCAGAGTTCAAGCGAGAAAAGCGGAACTGTCTTGCGTGCGGAGAGTATAATTAATGTTTAACACTTTACGCGGCCGTGCAAACGTTGCGGAAGGCAGTGACGGTTTGCAGCATGTTCAAAGTCCTCATGGCTGAAGTCAGTCGCTTTGCTAGCCATTTTTTTTTAAAGTATCTATTTCTGTGGCATTTCCCACCACTATTGTGTTGTCGTTTTCCTTAGGCAAGAAGTACAATATGATTTTGTATCATCTCCCATGCAGTATATTTAATTTTAAATCAGGATTTGGAGCACAGCTCCAATCAAAAACACACACACACAGATTGTGCCTATTGGCAGGCGAGGTTTATCAAGCTGCGCAGATTCATTTCCTGTGTCTCCAATGATCAAGTCAAATCTGAGGATTAGGCCAGTTCCCGAAAATCCACCCCTCGATTCAACCCCCCCCACCCCCACCCCTCTCATGTTGCCCCCATATATCCTCGTACGCTTTGCTCCATGAGGGTCAAGACTAATGTCAAATGAGGAGCAAAAATCAGCGTTCTTCCTTTCCCGGGACTCGGGAGGAAGTGCGTGTTTATTTAACCTTGTGCACTTTCGAACTGAGACGCTTGAAAGACGGGCTTTGGAGTTAATGAGGAGCTGATAAGCCATTATGAGTATCAACTAACAAACATCCAGCAGATGATTTTGCTCACAAATGATATTCCAGAAATTGTTCTTTTTTTTGTTTTTCAATATTATGTAAGGACGATGAGTGTTATGTTTCCATTTCTGTCATACGGTTTTGCTTTTGCCACAAAAGTCCAAATATTGGCAAAAGTATTTTCGCTTCACAATCACAGTTTGGATTGACTCTGTGAACCGCAGCAGGATACGACATCCTGACTGTCCCCAAAGAGGGGAAACACGCAAATGTGTCTTAAGCTTTAAATCATCACTCTCGCACAGCCACAATGGGCAGTTCCAAGAACTTTACAAATCATCAAAACAACTCGACGGTGGATTCTAAGCAACGGATTCTAATGCTTGTGATTGCTGGGTAAACACTTAAAAAAGAAAAAGAAAAAAAAAATCCCTTTAGGAAAGTCATGAATGTATTTCTACCATTATATATATATATTTTTTTTTTAAATATATATTTGTTTATTTATATATATATATATATATATATATATATATATATATATATATATATAGTATATATATATATATAAAATAAATATATATATATAAATATAAAATAAAAATGTATATATATATATATATATATATATTTATTTATTTATTTTTATGACAATTTGCCCAGTTTTCCTAACACATTTTCTGCATTTTTTTTTCTCCCCGTCCTCCTCTCAGAGCACATCCAATCAGACTCGTCAGCATCGTTGGTGCAGGCACCTCTTTGAGTCTGGTAAGCTCTCACGTCATTTCCAAAGTTTTGGATAAAACATATCTCATTATAATTTATTGGTCGTGTAACCCTCCATTATTGCTTTTGAGCCATGTGATGGTATCTTAAGGCCGAACAATTGTAAGTGACTTGAGCTACAAAAGTAGACCTTTGGCGCCTTGTTGTCACATCTATAGGCAATTACAGAAGCGTATAAATCTTTTTGAGAGGGTGTCAATTACTGGCCAATTTTCGCTTGTTCCCGACCTCCTACAAGCAGCATACAGTCGCACACATTTTGTGCCATGAAGGGATTCCCTCCCCGTTGGGATTTGTTGTCAAGGGATTGCATCTGTTAGTCATTAGGATGGCAAACTCCTGGTCGTACACACGCAGGAGTCTGCAAGTCTCCTACGAGCTCTCCTGGCACTTTCGTTGAAGTTATTTTGGTCCCGACCAAAGTCTGCATAGGGCAGGGAAAAAAAAAAAAAAAAAAACGTCTGGAACGCTGCCAGACGGTATATGTTGCACGACTTGGACATTTCACACTCGCTTTTCCCATGACTCATTTAAGTGGCTGCCAGATTAGTCCTGCCATTCATGGAGACGGGAAGTTAAGAGGGGGGGGGGGGGCTTTTGCTTGGAGAACAAGAAGATATTTATGACCAGCACAAAGTGGTGGTTTCCTGCCGTTTAATAACTTGAAGCTTTTGTTTTGAGCTGCACAGCAGGAAACTACGCGCACGTGCGAGTGGCTTAGCCATGCGACTCTCATTTTGTCTGTAATTAAAATGAAAGGCCATGCAAACAGTCGCCAGACTGGACTTAGATGACATCAGATATTTCAGATGTTTAAAAAAAAAAAAGTGGCACTAGCTGGTCAAAATAGAATAAAAGTTACCTGTGCTTCATGTGGAAATATTAATAGCAATATTGCTAAAGCACGCCGTGGTGTAAAACATAATCAATGACAAGCATCGCCACCATCTAGAAATTGATGGATTAAAGCAGATCGCCTCCCATTTGTCAGCAAAGAGGCCCACAGCATCCACTGACCTATTTCCGTATCCATAACGTTGGGAAAGATCACTGTGTTGCCAGCAGCATCCTCTGCTGACCACAACAGCCCCTCCCTCCCCTCCCTCCCCTCCCTTTTGCTGCCCATCACCATGGAAACGCTGACATCATTGTGGGTGGGGCTAATAAGAGCTCAAAGAAGCTGCAGGCTTAGGCAGAATCCACCAGTCACCTCACAAATCCAATTCATCTCTAATTTGCCTCTTTGGATGCTAACCATTTTAAAGCAGAATTTAATACCATTTAAATGCCATCACATCTCCTGTCCAAAATCGATCACAATTAATTCAATCGATTTTAATTGAAATGTATTGATTATCATCAATGTGCATTTTTTTATTTTTATTTAAAAAAATATATTTTTTTATTTTATAATTTATGTATTTATTTTATTTTTTTCATGTTTATGATGATGAACTGCAAATTATAAAATCAATGGCCAAAAAAAGCTGCAGCAAAGGAGTGATTTCAAAACTAGTTCTTGATCAGTGTTTAAAACGATGACAAATGGAGATGAAAATATGTGAACACACGCGAGCACAGGAAGGATTAAAACAAGGTTGGCCTAGTGAGACACCCTGCCAGAGATTCCCCGCTAAATAGATGGTGACATTCCAATGTCGGCAGCACTTTGCGGAGACGTGACGAGTGACCCAGATAAGGGCGGGGTGGGGTTGAGGGGGAGGGAGGGAGGGAGGTGAGGTTGGATTAGGGTCATGGCGGGCGGGGCAGGAAGGTAAGGTTGAGCACAGCAGGGGCTGCCGCGTGCACAAACCAAAGGAGGACACCTGTCTGTCTGTATGTGTGTCTGCTGGATCAGGTTTAAAGCTTGATTGAGCGTGATGACTCTTTTTTTTTTTTTTTTTTTTAAATGGCACCTATGATTCAGGTCATATTAGCCGGATGGTGGCCTTTTCTTTCTGGAATGTTCCCCGTTTAAGTTATTGTTGATAGTATGGCTTTTATTTGTCAAATTCTTTTTTTAATTTTTTTTATTTCATTTTTCCTGTAATATAGAATGACAATGAAGGCATCTTTTTATTGCAGTGGGAACGATCTTGTTAAGAATTTTGTTATGAAAGGAAATATTATGCTGCTTATTGTCCTTGATTTGCCTATTGGGTCACGGTCATGCTGTTGCTATGCAAAAAAAAAAAAAATCACCTTTGTTAGAATATTCGATATTGTTGCTGTGACAACGAGATCAAAATTGGCCATGTGTTGCACTTTAGATGGCAGGATTGTATCGTCAGGCAATTGGCTTCGGCTCCACAATCTCACTCGTCTGCTGCTCCGGTTGCCATAACAACAACCCTCCTTATCAGTATTCAGTAATGAGAGGACACGAAAGGTCTGCTTGTTTGTTTTGTCTGCTCCAATGCACCATGTTGCCTTTATTTGCTAAGCGTTAAAAACAGCCGTGGAGCTTAAGTCAAGTTCATCTGTTCTTTCAAAGTCTCGATGAGAAGAGACAAGAGAGGAAGACTCAATCCATCTATTTGCAGGTGGCCCATCCCCAGCAGGCAAGCAAGTCAAGGCATGGCAGACAGTCGGCAGCCAGACGAGCATTGGGCCTCCAACGGCCAAGAGAACGGCCAGAACGGCTACTCGGCCTACCATGAGAACGGATTCCACGGCGGGGCGGCTGCGCATCCTAACGCAACAGGTACGAAGGTGCTGGAATCTTCCACGAGAAGTCTATGTCTACGTGTGTGGTGCTATCACTAACGTCACCCGAAAAGGAGAGAATGGCTCAGCCTTGTCATGGACTTCCTCCCGCCCATGTCTCGTCAGTGTGTGTGTCTCTTTCTCCCTCCACAGTGGATGACTCAGCCAATTTGCCTCCCTCCCCTCCTCCCTCTCCATCCGCTCAACAGATTGGGCCGGCGGCACAAGGTATACCCAATGCACACTTTTTAGGCTACGCGAATGGTGGCCAGAGTAAACCCGAGCGTCAGATGATGTCAGACACGACCGGTCGTCCCGTTTACCTTTGAGCGTCTGCACCGTGTCAAAGCCGAGATGTTTACACTCACAGGTCATCTCGTGAGTCAGCTTCACAATTGTCTCCAGGACAAAGTAACACGTTTTCCCGACCATTTTTATGTCGCATGCAATCACCCAAATCCGTTAGTTAAACCGCATCGGTAGTTTTTGCCCGTTGCGACCGACAACACACAACAAATGATGAATCTAAAAGCGTAAAAATAAAATTGAAGTGGAAGGAATAAATCTGAATGCACCGGACATTTATGCAAAACATCATATCAGCATCACGATATTTGTAATCATAGTTTGAGTGCACATAAGAAGAAAAACAAATGAAAAACCAACAAAAAAAAAGATTTTTTTCATAATAATAGTAACAAAAATAATAATAATGATAATAATAATGATGATAATAATAATAATAATAATAATGATAAATAATAATAGATAATAATAAATAATGATATATAATAATAATAGTCCCACATAGTGTGACTTGAGCTGACATTGGCAGCCAATCACAGGGCAGATACAATATAAAGAAAGAACCAATCACAGCTAAGGACAATTTAAAAGTATTCGCGTGTTTTTGAATGTTGCAGAAAACCAAAGTACAGAGAGATACTAATATGCTAACTCCACAGAAGAGATGCTCAAACCTCCAACTTTAACCACTAGTCCACTGTGCTGGAAAAATGACATTTAATTTAATTTAATTTCAACATTCTACACAAAGACGCCACTCTCCTTGGCCAGATTTTCTCCGTATCCACTCGTCGTTGGTTTGTTTACATCACATGTGTCTCCATTCTAGATCCAAATGTCTTGTGACCCCCTGTAACCCCAATTCCCTCCATGTCTCACCCACCTCCCTCCCTTGTTTGAGAAGATAAATTCGAACCTGTCAGTGCTTTCTCTGCGGAGGAGCAACAACAGGATGAGGATGAGCAGGAGGAAGTTGCCGTTTGCCAGGAGGAGGAAGTGACATACGGGCAAGCGGGCGACTTAGAGCAGAAAGATTTGCTAGCCGATGCGCAGGTTTGGGGCCGCGAGCAAGCTCAGACACCTGAGCTGCAAAATGGAGGAAGTCGTCACAGGGAACACAGTCCTTCAGAACAAGGTTTGTCGGGGGCCACGTGCAAAGGGGTGACTCCTCCTTTCTGAGCGTGGGACTGAGCGCATGTGTGTGATTGGGAAGAAAAAAAAAAAAGCACATCCCAAATAATTTCTTGCTTCCCTGCAGCTTCGTTGCAGCTCGTCCATCTTTATGATTTTCTGCTTTTCCGCAGTTGCCTTTGCTTTTCACGGAAACTGTTGTCGGAATCGACCACGTGTTGCTTGACCTTTGTGTGTTGCCAGCTACATTGCAATTAGCATTTAGCATTTTTTTAGATTTGGTGTTGCAAACCTGAACATGAAACAAAATGTTCCTCTGTAAGAACGCACAATGGGGAGAAAAAAAAAAGTTTAATTACTTTTTTTTGGTCAAAAAACTTGCATTGCAATAGGAATTGAATAATTTGACCACGCCTTTTCTTTTTTTGTCATCATGCAAGTCATGGCTTCATTTCATTAGCTGCTGTGACAATGGAGAGCTTCTGTGTGCTCAAGGTCTCGGCTTGGCTGTGGTTGCCCAGCTTTTTGTGGCTGCTGCTGCTTCGAGTTGACATGACTGCACACAAAAGTCGTACAGTGTCCTCCCCAACTTACAGCCCGACTCGAAGAAAAGGAGGCACGAGAGGAAACCGTCGGAGCAATCCAAGTAATTTCGCAATCCGGTGCAGAGGTAAAAGCTGATACGGGCTCGGACTCAAAAACCTTTAAGTTTCTCACCACGTCTGAAGAGAGCGAAGATGAAGCAGAGGGACGGAAATCAAGAATGTCTTCTGAACACTTGTGTCCTGTCCCTGGAAGATTTTTATCCAAACTCACCCTTGGAGAGCAAATGATGGGTGAAGACCAACAAGGGGAGGTCTTTAACGAATATTCTGCCCCCATGCCTTCTCCTGAGGACTCTTCTTACCCTTTGATGGATTTTCAAGTCAACAACCTTGGAGATCAAACAATCGATAATAAAGGATCTAATCTTGGAATATCGCAAAAATCACCTTCACGGGCAAAGATACTGGAAAAAGCTGTGACCAGTGGAATGAAACCAGATCGCCTCAGAATCCCAAAAATTGGTCCAAAAGACAGACTGACTGAGTTTCCTTTGGGGAACGCTCTACCTGGTGACATGAAGATACCAACAATTCCTGAAGTGGACATTGAAAAAGACCCTTCAAGAGAAGCCTCTCCTATTCCACCAGACACTTCCTTCATCTTTACATCTCCAGAAACTGAGCGTGAGAGACAGAAACAAGATTGCAAGAAGTTGCTCGGTGATCCCAGAACACCTGCAAGGTCAGAAACAAAAGGAAAGGATGAGATCCCTGAAGCCCAAAAGCCCTCTGATGGAACGAGTGCACTCTACTTCCAGGAAGGCTCACCAAAGCCACAATTTCCTTCTCCAGTCATAATTATACCTCAAGTGGAAGAAGAGGATGACCGAGAGGTTGTTGAAGACCTCAGATGTGATGTTGATGAGCCTGAGCTCTCCAAAGTGGATCAGAAGGAGCCACAAGTGGGTCAGGTGATCCAGGAAAATAACCGTGTCGGGCAAGCGAAGAGCCATTTTTGCAGCCCCTCCGTATGTTCTGATGATGACAATCAAGATGATGCAACTGAAATAAAAGAGGAGAAGACTGGTATGCAGTCATCCATGGAGATAAGTCAAAAGATAGAAGACCCCAGTCAAGCTTCTATTGATGAAGCTCCAGCAGATGTCTCCATCTGTGACACAGACAGTAGCTGGATTGATTCAAAAGGTACCCAGAATGAATATTTTACGACATACAGTGGAATCTCAAAGGTCAAAAGACGACCTTTTGTACAATTTTTTTTTTTTTTTTTAGATATTAATTGCAATGTATCGATACAAACAAGCTCAAGGAGAATATTTCCCACCATAAAACCAAAGCCCAGATTCAAACCCGGATCTTCAGAACTTCTTGGCTGGCGGATGTCCGAATTACTCACCACCTTCCATCTGAGAACCTCAACTATTGATTTTGAATATGCAAGATATATTTGATGGCTGTCAAGTTCTTGTGCGACAAAAAGTCTCCAAGATACTGGTTGAGTTTGGCCTGAGAGGTTCCACTGTATATGGGATATCTGAAAAGCTAGCAGTGTGGAGAACTGGTTCCTTTTTGATGCCTCTCCACTGCAGATGATGACAAAACTATCACGACAAAACAAATCAGAACTTTCCCGCCGACCCAGAACGTCACCCTCGGCATACTCGGGGTGGACACGCCCACTAAACGGTTCCCGGGCAGAGGAAATAAAGTTCTCCGCAAAGGTCTCGGCTTTCGTCCAAAAGAGGAGATGAAGAAGAAAAAAGGTTACAAATCCCCCCCCCCCCCCCCCCCTTGATTCGTTTTGTATCGGCGACGACCAATGTGAGTTTGACGATGTGGTTAATTTTGTTTCTCCCTCTTTGCTAGTCGCCATCATACGCAGGGCGGACCAGAATAAGGTCTCAGCCTTCCAGGCTCGAAAAAGTCTAGCCAAAGCTGTGGTCAAACATCCTCGGCCAGCTCTGCTTCACAGACGCAAAGCCGCAGGTGAACACCAATATTTGGCACCGTGGATAGAGAGAGCGCACCGTTGTTTCAAAAGAACTTCCCACCACGAAGCCTAAACAATGTGTATAAACACAATTTAGGTCGTGGGAATATTCCGGAATGCTCTCTCTCTATTGGTGGCTTTTTTTTTTTTTTTTTAAAGACTTTAAGCTGTTGCAGTGTGGCTGGCAACATCATGTGCTGCTCATTTTCATCACAAACATTTTTTTTTTTTTTTTGGAACCTCCACAAGCGCTCCAGTTCTGCTTCATATTTAAGTATGTTGTTTTCATATATTTTTGTCGGGACAATGTGATGTTTTGCTTGTGGAAAAAGACTGACCTGGATGATCCTGCTGATCCATCACTTTGCATTTAATCTTTATAAAGGGACAAGTCAATATAATATTTGAATCCCTCCACTCCCAAGCGACTCTCTTTGCTGTTTGACGTTGATGATGAAAAAAAAAATGTTTTTCTTCGCAGGTGTAGAAAGCTCTCAGCCCTTAAGTGTCCACCAGTCCAGGGAGAGACCCACTGTAAGTTAGCCACCAACCTTTTTGCTTCGTGTATTGCATGAAAACACTTTTTATTTTTTTATTTCTGTTTTATTTCTGCATGGTTGCATTTGTATCTCGCATTGTGTCTTGCATGCCAGCCTTTGTCCTTGCATCTGTCTCGGCAGAGAACATCTGTAAGTATAAAAGTTTGTGTGCATGTCATTCATTCACTTTTTTACTGAGCCTGTTTTGTCTTGTGCATCATCAGGGAAGTTAAAATGATTAAATTTTTTGTGACCCATGACTTTGGATAGTATTTTAAATTTGACACATTGACCTTTGGGAGCCAAAGTGCTATTTTGTCATTGGGATACAGCAAGCTAGCTAGCTAGCTAGCTAGATCTAAAGAGATATTTAAAGTGTGGTCTGAAAGAAGGTACAAAATGTTTTCAAAAATTCAATCAAATCCATGATATAAAACCCATAAATAGGCATACAGTAATCCCTCGTTTATCGCGTATAATTGGTTCCAAAAACCACCCGCGATAAGTGAAATCCGCGAAGTACGGTCACCAACAAGAAGTACTGGGCAGGCTAACGAGTTAGCGGAAAGAGGCTAACACGCTAAAACGGACTTCTAAAGGAATATAAACGAACATTTGGAGCAACACTACATTGTCCTAGACACATATTTCCTCAATTTAGAAGTTTTATTTTGACTTGTAAATGTTTTTTTAATTTCGGGAAAAAATCCGCGATGTAGTGAAGCCGCGATAAACGAAACGCGAAGTAGCGAGGGATCACTGTACTTCATCATGTCATAATGTCTTCATCTGTCTGTCTGCTATGTCACCATCCGTCTTCCATGCTTCTCTCCATCTTGGTGGCCGCCACCCAGAGCCCAACGCGGCCCGTTCTGTTAAAAATGGCAATGCAGAGCCAGCAATCCCCGCGGCCTGACTCCGCATGTAGCCTTAAACGGAGCCCCCAGGTGGAGGCGGTGCTTAGTGAGGCCCCGCCCACCTTGGCATGCTCCCGCACTGCCCCTCAGAAAAACATACAGGTAGCGAATGGGGAAAAAAAAGAAAGTGTCTGAAAATAAGTAGACCTGCAATATGATTGTCAACTTTTGTTTTGCGTTCAGGAGAGAACATACCGTAGTCCAGAGAAAAGGTCATCGCTCCCCAGGCCGTCCAAATCACTGACCCGCCACCTTCCTGCGTCTGAACAAGAGGACAACAGCACCCCCTCCAGGCCAACCTGTAAGCTTTGCCAGTGTTTTGAAGGCTTTATTGAGCTAAGGCGCATATTTTACTTTTTAAATTTACCTACAAATATAATGATGATTTTGTTTCAATTTACTAAAACTTTGTAAATAAATCTGAACCTTTTTAAAGGTGATGGACTGCTGGAGTTAAGGAAAGACAAAAATGGTCACAATTAATCAATTGACAACTAATTGATTTTTCTATTTTATTAATCAAATAATCATTTATCACTCACCATATTTACCCATTCCACACCTCCGCCTTTCTTCCTCCTTTAGCCATCAACACCGAGGTCAAGGGTGACAGCAGGTCTGGGAGGGGCCCTAGTATGGCAGGTAGTGCTCCTTTTAGCATCATGGCAACCTTCTTTTCATTGTCTAACAATTTTTTTTTGTTGACTGTTAGGTTGGCAGCTCCATCATAACTTCAGATGTTATCTTATGTTATTACGTAATCATCATCATCTCGTTCCTTCCATGACAGGCACGGACTCTGGACGTTCCTGGTCAGCTCGTAGCGGCACTTCGACCCCCGGATCCTCTGCGGTTACGCCCGGCACACCCCCTAGTTACGCCCGCACGCCCGGTTCGCGCACCCCCGGAAGCCACACGCCCAAGTCCTTCAGCGTTCTCCAGGAGAAGAAGGTCGCCATCATCCGCACCCCGCCCAAGTCGCCGTCTTCAGCCCAGCGGCAGTTGAAGGTTCTCAACCAGCCCTTGCCTGACCTCAAGAATGTCAAGTCCAAAATTGGATCCACCGCCAACCTTAAACATCAACCCAAGGGTGGACAGGTAATAGTGCTGTTTTCATATTTAGAAAAAAAATCATAACTAGAAATGATTACGTCTTCTTCTCTTCTGGCTGAATATTAAATATTAGTGTGCGTCTGGAATCCGAAACGCTGCAGTCCTTTCCAGTCCACTACTCTTGTCCCTCCTTTGAGCCTCATTCTAACTTTCAAACTTCTCGTCTCTACATTATTTTTATTTATTATTACATTTTTTCTCTTTTTTTTTTGCTAATTGCTTCATGTAGAGTATTTTATTGATGAGGTATAACCAAAAATGAAACACTAAATACATATTAAAAATAAATGTTAAAACACATTGATCAATCATTGCACATTTGACATTGAGGCACACATAGATTTTTTTTTTCCTATTATTTCTTTTTGATCTAGGTGCAAATTTTAAACGAGAAGGTGGACTTCAGTCATGTTCAATCAAAGTGCGGCTCCAAGGATAATCTGAAGCACACGCCCAAAGGAGGCAATGTATGTACGGCTCTATCTTTTCTTGCTCTCTTCTTTCTCTCCTTTTATTCCGGGTCCTTCCATGACCCTGTAATCCCGCCGTGGGTTGCTCCATGAGCAGGCTGCTTTTTTAAAATGCTGCGTTCAAACAAGTGTGGTTTAACTCTGAGGATTTAAAAAATAGTTTCCAGGGGGGGGGAGGAGCTTCTCCGGAAGCCCAACCCATACCACTTGGGTGGCCCTTCTCTCTGCCGCTTGTCTGCATAAAAATCAAAAACAAGTACCTTGTCATTGCCAGGTCATGATTCCGAGCGTTAAACTGGACTTTAGCCACGTGCAGGCTAAATGTGGCTCCCTGAACAAACTCCAGCACACCCCGGGCGGAGGAAATGTGAGTTGACGTGACAACAAAAAGTTAAAAATAAACGGTCGTCATCAAGCTGTTTTGGAATTAGAGGTGTATAAATATATGTAGAAATGTATATGTATAAATGTATTAAATATAAATATATATTATTATATATATTATATATTATATAGATAATATATATATTAATATTTATATATTATGTTTGTATATATATATATAATGTATATGTATTATATGTATTATTTTATATATATTATAGTATAATATATATAGTGTAAGTGTAAAAAAGATGTTTATACATCACTAATATATATATATATATATATATATATATATATATATATATATATATATATATATATATATATATATATATATTATATAATATATCATAATATTTAATATATATTATATTTATACATTTAATGCTACATGGTTATTTTTCATTCATATTTTTTTAAACAGATTTTCAGTTTGTACAATACAAAATGTACATAAATTCTTGTAAATATAAACAAAGCGCCTCAGCTTTATTTTCCAATACTATATTATAATATTTAATATATATTATATTTATATATTTAATGCTACTTTTTTTTTCATTCATATTTTTTTAAACATATTTTCAGTCTGTACAATACAAAATGTACATAAATTCTTTTAAGTATAAACAAAGCAACACAGCTTCATTTTCATTTAGCGCTTTCACGCGCTGGCATCGCCACCTCTTGTCTCAGTTGAGTACAAATTAATCTGAATTTATCCGCATGCATGTCGTGCCACCCCCGTGCTTATTCGGAGATCATCCCGTATCATACTGCCGCACTTTCCCACGCTGTAAACACAGAATGACACGGACACGCCACTGCTTCTTACAGGTCCAAATCCAGAGCAACAAAATCGACTTGAGCCACATCACTTCCAAATGCGGCTCCATGTCCAACATCCGCTACAGGCCAGGTAGAAAGAACCACATGATCCAAATGGATAAGATCGGAACCGCTTTTGTCCGTCCTCATTCTGTCGTTTTTGTTTAGGCGGAGGCAACGTTCGGATTGAGAATGTCAAGCTGGACTTTAAAGACAAAGCTCAACCCAAGATCGGCTCAATGGACAACGCCAGCCACATGCCGGGTGGCGGGAACGTGATGGTAAAATGTTGCTTTTAATTGACCTGTGTGTGTCAAAATAACATTTTTTTGTTGATTTTGTTAATTAAATTCAAGCAAGGGTGTCAAATTCATTTTTTTCGCGGGCCGCATTGTCGTCAGCTTCTTTCGGAGAGCCATTATGACTGTCAACCCAAATAAATATATAAATAATATATTATATACAGTAAAAGCTACAAAACAAACTGACAACTTGTTTTCAAATCAGATGAGTTAAAAGTGGTCAAATATTTAAAAAAAAAAAAAAAAAAAAAAAAAGATATTATTAATTTGCAATTCTAGTAATGACACCCAATTTTTCTTCGCGGGCCACATAAAACGTATCTGGCCCCCGGGCCTTGACTTTGACACCTGTGATTTAAAATCTTAAAAATAATTGGCAGATTTTAATAGTTAATGGAAAATGCAACAAAGTTTGGGAGTGGACAGAAAAAGTCGAATAAATTTAACTCAACTTTTATTTAACGTTGGGAGTCTTTTCAACTTTTCCTTTTTCGTTCTGAACGCTCGCAATGTCATCATCAGATCGAGAGCCACAAGCTGAGCTTCCGTGAGACCGCCAAAGCCCGGGTGGACCACGGTGCGGAAATCGTTGTCACCCACTCCCCCGGGCTGGGCTTGGGTGGCACCTCGCCTCACTTGTCCTCCGACGGCAGCATCAACCAACTGGATTCGCCACAGCTCGCCACACTGGCCCAAGATGTTACGGCCGCGCTGGCCAAGCAGGGCTTATGAGCTGCTCGTTTTGGATCATCCCTCCATGGTCCTCTCCAGACCCTCCACCTCAACGGATCTTCTTTCCAGAGGCATTTCAAAAGAGAATCCTCCAATTACTCTCCATCCACTCCTCACACAAGTTACCGTTTTCTTCCTTCGTTGGACTTTGATGTCATTTGAAGAGAGCGTGTCTGCTATAAGATTGTACAGCGAGTTTTTTTTTTTTTTAAAGCATCGCCGCATTGCTCTTGCATGAGGACCACTCTTAAAGTAAACTCAATTTACAGCAACTTAGAAAACTGTTTGAAACTGTGACAAAAGGAACTACTAGCTTCATATCGGAGAGTCTGATGAGCATGTCGGTTTGAAGAAATGCAGCATTGAAAGTAAAAAGATTTGCTTTTATGATGTGCGATGGTGACCTGTTGGGAAGTTTGTGGCGTATGTGTTTTTTATATTTCACGGTAGTTTTGTACGTTGGCTGTGGCTGCGTTCCTTAAATACATTGATTTTTATTTCCTGCAAATGAATTCTTGTTTCTCTGCTTTTTAAAGGTCGTTGAGTATGCAAAAGGTCAAAAGGCTTCTCATACTAGCTTGCGGGGCTTTTACTCCACTACAGAGAAAAAGGGAAAATGAAATGTTTTGTATCCAAACATTCCGTTTAAGAGAGCGTGGATGTGATTGAAGCAGTCCAAAACTGAAGAGTGCATGGAAGACGTGTAATAATTTCCAAACTGTTCTTGTGTGTTCTCCGCTCACTGTTGTGAATGTCCCCCCCGCCCCGATGTCTGTTATCTGCCCTCCAGTGTTGATCTCCACCTGTGGATGTGTATTTAAAAAAAAAAAAAAAAAAAAAACATGTTTGCAATGTTGTCATGGGTAAATGCTCATGTGGAAAACAATGACAAGGGAAATAAAGAAGACTAAAAATACTTCACAGATAGCTTATGGTTTATCAGATGTTGAAATTGATGTGAAAAGTGCTATATAAAATGTTGAGATGATGTCATAAGAGTGTAGATTAACGATAGTTGTTATCTTTATTGATACTAATTATGTTGATCGTAGTCTGAGAGCCGTACATAATATTTTCGGTTCACATGGTAAAACCTAAATATCAATTCTCTAATAGACTTTTAAAAAAAAACATTACTTTTGATTCATCTCTTTATTGCGCATATGATCATAATGTTGTGGCGCATTTTTTTTTTTTTTTGAGGGGGGAGGCACTGCCCCGGCCCCCCCTTCTAGCTACGCCAGTGTACAGATGCGTCTTCTTCGCCGCGTGCACGCGCGTTGATCGACTTTCAGTGACCTTTTCGCTGTCGCTGTTGATGGGCGGTTCTAAAATCTCATCCGACCCCCTCCGCTCCTCCCCCTCCCCTTCCTCAATCTCTCTCTCTCCACCTCCACCTCCCCCCCTCCCCTCCCTCCCTCCGCACGGTGACGGACACTTGCAGCCATTTTACGCAGCACGAATCCAATCATGTCGTGAGAGAAGCTCGCCGCTCACCTGAGCCAGCCGCCGCCAACCGGTGGTCGTACGCAGGCGGTAGGACAGGCCGGACAGGCGGCGAGGACCGGGCAACATGGTGAAAAGAAAAAGCTTGGATGATAACGAGCCGGAGTGCGGGAAAGGAATCCCGTTCCCCATCCAGACCTTCCTGTGGCGGCAAACCAGGTTAGCCCCGACTCATAACAGGTGTTTGTCGTCGTTCTGCTTAAAAGGATCCGTTTGGTGGAAGGTTCTACATCAAAATATGTTTTCAATGGAGAACGGTACCGGTGATGTCACAGCTGGAAATGAACACCGACATTGGCGAATGAAAATAGCTGTAATGCGTACATTTAAACATTGTTTTTTTTCTCTCTCTCGTCTCCTTTCAGCGCGTTTCTGCGTCCTAAACTGGGTAAAAAATATGAAGCATCTTGCGTGGTAAGTCATTTTTAATATTGCCATATGAGCAATAAGCAGATAATCTCTTTTTGCTTTAATTCACCTTCAAATCAAGTGCACTCTTCATTTTGCATTTAGCAAATTAGTTTTGTCCGCTCCCTGCCTCCTATTACCCAGGAGGCAGAACTCATATCCATAATGATGCCTGGCCAGATCCCCTGGGATGGACACAGAGCTTCCACTGTCTCCCCCATGGGCCTCATCTCGCTTGAGACCAAGAAAGAGGCTTTTGGTCGGTGTCTTATGTGTGTCTTCTGTTCCTCTCTGGCTGCCTCTCCAGTCCTTTGAGCGTGTCTTGGTGGAGAATAAGCTGCACGGCTTGTCACCGGACCTGTCCGAGGCCATCCAAAGCATCTCCCGCTGGGAGCTGGTCCAGGCTGCCCTGCCGCACGTTCTCCATTGTACTTCCATCTTACTGTCCAATAGGAACAAATTGGGTAAGAAATATGTTCTCGGGCTGAGAAGATGCTAGTGAAATATTTGATCCCGACACGTATGTAAAATGGTGGCAACATCAACAGTTGTCTTTTGACCTCTGGCAGGACATCAGGACAAACTGGGCGTGGCCGAGACCAAGCTGCTCCACACGCTTCACTGGATGCTGTTGGATGCCGCCCAGGAATGCAACCACGAGCCCAGCCTGGGTCACGGTTGGTCTGCAGGTGGCAGCGGCGGTGGCGGCGGCGCCTTCCTGCAAGCCGTGGGAAACCAGGGCTCCTCTCCAGGAGCGCCCGGATCTTGCTCCAGCTCCGCCTTCGGGGGGTCGGGCCCTCAGCACGGCAGCTCCCTGCTGGAGGAGGACGAACACGCTCGCACCAAGTTGTTCCACAAAAGCATGGCCACCGTGGAGCTGTTTGTGTTCCTCTTTGCGCCGCTCATCCACCGGATCAAGGTCATTTGACACACTGACATTCTTCCCGAATGGGCTCATTGAAAACTCAAGTCTTGTTGCAGGAGTCCGACTTGACCTTCCGCCTGGTCAGCGGTCTCATTATTTGGCAGCCAATGTGGGAGCACCGTCAGCCTGATATTCCCGCCTTCACCGCACTGATCAAACCGATCCGAAACATCATAACAGGTGAGTGGAAGCCATCTTTCGGATCTGGAGATGAAAGAAAGATTTGGATTTATTTTTGTTTCATTTGCTTCTGCAGCAAAGCGAAAGTCCCCAGTCATCAACCAGTGCAGCCCCAGTGGATCTGGAAATCCTGCTCCCATGGTGAGTGCTTGCAAAACTTTCAAGGAGGCTTCAAAAGGGCAAAGGCTACCTTGCTTATTTTTACAGCATTAAATAGCATTAAATATAATCATAGTCTGACATATTAAAACAGGTAATATGAATAACAAAAAACTGAAAGTACAACAACATGCTGAGTTGAAAGCCAAAAAAAAAAAAAAACTGTTTTAAGATGAGTTTTAAAATGATTTAATGACTCAACATCGTTAGGCAACTTTATTGATTTATTTTTTAATTTCTGGGCTTTCTTTTTGTTATGGTTCATTTTTATTATTTGGTTTGTTATATTTTTCTTTTCAGGAAAGAAACAATTTCACTCCATCACTTCACATTTACTTTTGGAATTAGCACATTATGATAAGTTTGACTTTATTCAACTAACAATTGAGATTTGACGCACCGTCGCTATTTTAAAAATTTTATTTTATTTCCCTCGCCATTTGTTTGTCAAAACAAAAAGATTTCGAAAAACAGCAAAAGTGGTTAGAACATCTTGGATTTGAATACCTCATGATTTAAATGGATTATTTCCCAACTTTGAAAAAAATACCAGAAAAAAAACAGGTTGCTAGAAAATGTCACCACTTGCACAGATTTACAAAATTCCATATCTGTTTCATCATTATGGGAAAACTCCATTAACCATATTAATAATAGCATCTTCTAATTAAAGCTAATGTCAATTGATGATTATAGACGTGTGTCTTTCAAACTGCCTTGGCATTAATCAATATAATATAAGATGTTTTAAAAAAAATGAGTGTATATTGTAAAAATATGGGTAAATGTCATTTGGACTGTGTAGTGGAGATGCTGACGTTGATTAGCCCCCAGCATCCGGGAGCAATAATGTGGTTAGCCCGGGGTCGGAACATTCGGGGTCTTTAATCTTGTCTCTTGAGCTCAGCCTTCCTGCTCCTTCCTTCCTTCCGCAGGGCTTCCAGGTGGTTTGTGAGGCTGGCCATTCCGATTCTTCCTCCTCCCCAGCCGCAGGAGAGCATAGCTGTCGCCGTGGTAACTCTGTGGAAAAAGGCGGACCCTCTCAGCAACCCCCACCGGTCAAAGGACCGTCCAAGAAGAAGTGAGTGAAAAAAAAAAAAGATGCCTCACACAGGAATTTAAGTCAAGACCCCAAATTAACATTTTTTTTCAAATTTTCAAGAGTCAATAATTGTCTAAAAAATCACAGCTTTGAATCAAATTAAGACCTCTGCAATTGAAATGGCATCACAACAAATCTCCATTATCGGTGAACGAACGTCTCAATAATTGAACACGGCCTCGTATTTAATTTCTAATTCATCTCCATCGCCATGAATCTGTCCTTTTCTTTTTTTCGCCGCTTCCACCATTGCGTTGTTAATCCATCCAATAAAAGCATGTTCCTTATATTTCCCAACACGGACGTTGTCAGGATGAGCGATTTGCTCCGGGAACAGCGGCGACCCGCGACGACCCCCGAGCCGGTGTCATCATCTCGCTGGTGACTGAGCATTTAGCCTCGTAGAAATGTCTGCGAAGCGCACGGCTCGGCCCGCCGGGCCGCACGGAAAGCTGCGCTAATGTTGTCGCTCCGAGCGGCGCTGTCTTCTCGTGTCGCATGGCCTCAGTATTTGCCCGCAAAAGCGAGGTAATTATGCTGAAGTAACCGGCTGGCAGTGTTGCCTGGCCTGCCTGGCTTGCTTCGGGCTGCCCGCAGCAAGTCTGGCAATATGCACGCTCCCTTGCCAGACTTTGGGCTCAGTCTGTGCATCTAATGATATCTGATTTCAAAGTCAAAGTCTGCTTTATTGTCAATTTCTTCACATGCCAAGATACAAAGAAATTGAAATTACGTTCCCACTATCCCGCGGTGACAAGACATAGGACACAATATACATACAAGTAAACAACAGAAAAAAAATATATAATTCTGACATTGTGTTGATTTTAATTTTGATGCAAAAGAGCAATGCAACCCGTGTGATCAAGTTGGGTTATTTTGACAAAGTGAGGATATTTATTTATTTATTTATTTATTTATTTATTTATTTATTTATTTATTTATTTATTTATTTATTTATTTGTGTTTGTTTGTTTGTTTATTTATTTATTTTTATTTTATTTATTTTTTCAGACCGATACCAATATGAGAACTCGGGTTTTGAGTAGTCACAGATATCGACCGATACCAAGTACCGATACCACTGGTATTCTTGATCAAATTTCCCCAGAGAACAATGACAGATCTTTCTAAAGTAAGACATTCTGTTGATTTTAATATCAGATGCAAAAGAGCAATGTGTGATCAAGTTGGTGAGGATTTTTAATTTTTTTTTAATTTTTTTCAGACCGAACTCGGATTTTGAGTAGTCACAGATACCGACCGATACCAAGTACCGATACCACTGGTACTTTTGATCAAATTTCAACAATGACCGATAATTTAAAAGTAAGACTTATATGTCGCAGTTTTCTTTAAAATTGCTTGAAACTTTTCAATTATATTTTTCTATTTCTATTCATATAAAAAAATCACTTTAATCTTATTGGGCATCTGTCAGCTTTATCATCAAACGGCCACAAGAGGACAGCTGATACTGGTATAGGAGCGTGAAAATGAGAACGCTTTTGAAGGGCAAATTTTGAATTGAATTGACCTCACAATCATTTTACACCCCCAAAACACAATCAACTTGTCAACCATGTTCACTTAAGCGGCCACATTTCCTCTCCTGTGATTAATACAGCTTAGTCATCCCGCAGCGCCACACACCCCTCGCACTGCCGATGCAGTTTCCATGGCAACCGCAGGCTGCTTTCCCTTGTCCGCGAGTGTCTAAAGTAGGCCCGCGGGGTGGGTGTTGATAACCTGTATCCATGGCAACCCAGATCGAGGGTGAAACATGACGCAACCTCCTTCTGCCGTCCGCCGCCAAAGTGATTCATGTCGCTATCGAGCGTTTCGTCCATTGCGGCTGACAAGATGAAACGCCGTCGTCCATCTCGCCCTCGTGGTATCGATATGTTAGCCCGGCGACGCTCGATACGCCTTGCAGCTGCTGACCTTCATCTCGTCTTATTAACAATGGACTCACGTAGGCTGAACCAATGATGCCGGAGGGGGGGGCTGGCTTTTATGTTCCACTTTTCTCTAATGCATAGGTGTCAAACCCAAGGCCCGGGGGCCAGATACGGCCCGCCGCATCATTTTATGTGCCCCGTGAAGACAAATCGAAATAAATAATGACCATAAAGTAGCAACGCATCTTGTCAAGATGTACTTTTATGACGTTTTTGTGGCCCAGTCAACTGCAGAATTCATCTCTGATTGCTTTCTTTCCAGGACGTCAGCACCAGCCGGCGTTCCCCCATCCCTGTCTCAGCGCGCCCGCTATGCCACCTACTTTGATGTTGCGGTACTGCGCTGCCTCCTGCAACCCCACTGGACGGAGGAGGGGGTGCACTGGGCATTGATGTACTACCGCCAACGGCTGAGACAGATTCTGGAAGAGAGGCCCGAACGTGTCCCGGAACCTCTGGTGGCTCCTCTGCCACGCCCGAGGAGCAGCTCCATGGTGGCTGCTACTCCTTCGCTGGTCAATACTCACAAAACTCAGGTAACAGACTCAACAACAAATGACACACACACACACACACACACACTCTGTACCACGTTTCATATTTTTAACCCTTGGCAGGACATGAGTCTGAAATGCAATGAGGAGGGCAAATCTTTGAGCACTGAGACTTTCACAAAAGTTTCCCTCACCAACCTCCGTCGTCAAGCTGTACCCGACCTTTCATCCGACCTTGGCATGAACATCTTTAAGAAGGTCCGATAAACACTTTTTTTTTAATCAAAAGCACTAAAGAGTGGTTCTTAGTGGGAAAGTGAATTTTTTTTTCAGTTTAAGAACCGGCGTGAGGATCGTGAGAGGAAGGGGTCCATCCCTTTCCATCACACAGGGAAGAAGCGCCAGCGTCGCATGGGCGTCCCCTTCCTGCTCCACGAGGACCACCTCGACGTCTCACCCACTCGGAGCACCTTCTCCTTCGGGAGCTTCTCTGGCCTGGGCGATGATCGGCGTACTCTGGACCGGGGCGGCTGGCAGGCCACCATAATGGGTTTGCTTAGAGCTCTAATTAAAACGATAACGGACTTTTGTTTTTTTTACATGACAGTAACATTTGTTCTTTTCTTTTTTTTTTTTTTTTATCCCTTTCTGTCACAGGTAAATTCACACGGCGCGGCAGCACGGACACAGCCGCCGATGCCGACAGCCTGAGCGCCAAGCACTCGCATTCCCACCACTCGCTTCTCCGAGACATGCCCGACCACTCAAACAGCCACAGCGACAACACCGTCAAAGAAGGTGAGGACCTCGTGTGGCATCGGAAATCAGAACTTTGGATTCAATTGTGAGGAAAATGGTCTTCTTGTACCGACAGTTCGCTCCCAGATCTCCACCATCACCATGGCCGCGTTCAACACAACCGTGGCGTCCTTCAATGTGGGCTACGCCGACTTCTTCACCGAGCACATGAAGCGGCTCTGCAACCCCGTGGTGGTCCCGGAGATGCCCGTGGAGCCGCTGGCCTGCGCCAACCTTCCCCGCAGCCTAACTGATTCTTGCATCAACTACTCGTGCCAGGAAGAAGGCGACAACATTGAGGGCACCAATAATTTTGTGCTGAAAAACGGAATGTTAGACCTCACAGTGAGTCGCAAAAATATGGAAAAAAATTTTCGCGAGGAGCCCTTGTGACCTGTTCCTTTTTTGTGCCAGGCTGTGCTGCGTGCCCTCTACGCTGTCCTCAGCCATGACATCAGCTCCAGAATCTGCGATGTGGCACTCAACATTATCGACTGCCTGCTGCAGCTGGGCGTGGTGCCTGGGATGGGCAAAAAGCTGTCCAAGCCCGACAACAAGGAGAACGAGGAGGTGCGAGCCAAGGACACAGTTGGCCCCAGTCTGGGAGGAGGAGGTGGCGGGGGAGGAGGAGGAGGCGGCGGAGATGGTGGCAGCGGAGGCGGAGGGGGTAGCGGTGGAGGAAGTGGGCAAGGGAGCAAGGATGATGTGAAGAATAACAAGGACAATGACAAAAAGGTTAGTTTGAATTTGGTGGGAATGCAGTTTCAAATTGGAAATCATCTCAGCTACGCTCTCCTGGCACATTGGTTTGGCATGAGTTGAAGGGACAATATATTTTCAGTACATACCTTCTATGATTTATTTTTATTTTTTATAATCTACTGGAAGTCCCTACAACTCCAAAATGTTAAAAAGTGAACTCACTGACCCACTAACTGTCTGTTGTTGCCATGGATACACAATCCACTCGCCTCTCTTACAAAACGAGTTGGTAGATGGCACACTGCCACCGTGTGGCCATACTACTACTCTGCATCCACGCAATCTTGACTGCTCTCCGAAATGGCTGCTGATTCACCTCCACATACCCAATTATTATTTTTTAAATGTATACATCCTTATACATACTTCTCGTGATGAACAGGAAGAGAGCTCTTGCCTCAGCACTCATCGACTGGCCCTTTCCATGCTCATCAAAATCGTCAAATCTCTGGGCTGTGCTTACGGATGTGGCGAGGGACACCGTGGCCTTTCAGGAGATCGCCTGAGGATGCAGGTCAGGGTCGTGCTTCTTCTAACAAGCCGGCAAAATATATCCAAAATAATTTTACCATCATATTTTTTTAACTCTGTCCTGTCAGGCCCAAAGCTGCCTGACCAACCTTTACAAGCTGGACAAGCTGCAGTTTCGCCAGACGATGCGCGACTACGTCAACAAAGACTCTCTGAATAACATTGTGGATTTCCTTCATGCTCTGCTGGGCTTCTGCATGGAGCCTATCACCGACAGTGAGTAGTATGAGCGTTTGAGAGAGGCAGGTGGACCACTTCCTTTCAGTCAGTCACTCACTCGTTATTTCTTTTTTTTTATATATATATCGGTTTTTGATTGCTGCAAAATTGAACGTTACTTGAAGTCAAGATGAGCAGTAAAACGTTAAAAACAGGGCATCTGGATATTTATTAGACCGATGATTTTCAAAGTTTGGCGTGCAAACTTCCTCTAGTGGTCTGTGAAAGAATAAGTGCCTATGAAACATTTATTTAGGGGCAGTTTTATGTTACTTTTGTGTAATACGTTTTAATTGAATCGTTTTTATTTTGGCGTTACTTCAGATGGAGTTTAAAAAAACAACAACATTTATTATAATTAAAATAATTAAGAGCATCAAAATGGTTTTAAAATGCATGCTATATTTATTTCTTTCAGTTTATTAATTTTATTGTATCAATAATTAAGTGTAGTATTTTTTTGGGTGTTGTGATGGAGTTTATAAAGGAAAAATTAATAGAATAAAATAATAGAATAAAATAATTAAGACCATTAAAATGGTTTTAAAAGGCATGCTATATTTATTTATTTCAGTTTATTGATTTTATTGTATCAATAATTAAGTGTAGTATTTTTTTGGGTGTTGTGATGGAGTTTATAAAAGAAAGATTAATAGAATAAAATAATTAAGACCATCAAAATGGTTTTAAAAGGCATGCTATATTTATTTATTTCAGTTTATTGATTTTATTGTATCAATAATTAAGTGTAGTATTTTTTGGGGTGTTGTGATGGAGTTTATAAAAGAAAAATTAATAGAATAAAATAATCAAGACCATCAAAATGGTTTTAAAAGGCTTTATTTATATTTTTATTTATCAATCGTGTACTATTACCGCAAATTATACTCTGGATTATGCAGGGACCCATCAAGTGTCGTATTTTTGAAGAAGACGTGTTTGACGAATCTTGACTGTTTTGCCTTTCAGTGCTTTTTCGGTTTCTCTCGCTGCTTGTGCCCGTCTTCCGCAGTCGTCCTGCTTCTCTCCGCCCGCCTCCACCACCTGCTGCATCCTTCCTTCAGTCCTTTCCTCCCTCCCTCCTTCCTTCCTTGCTCATTCATTTTCGTACACTTGCCAATCCAAAGCTTTGCTCATCGCATCTCCGTCCAATCTGCCAATCGTTTTTATCTCTGCTTGACGACATCCTACAAAATTGAAAGAAATGTTTTGGCAAGTGAGCGAACTGATGAGTGTTTTGATGATGAAATCCTTGTACGTGTGTGTGTTAATTTTGCGTGTGTGTTCCCTGGGTTGACCTCTCTGAGGAGGTCTTTTTCCTAACACCACGTACATGTCTGTGCTGGCCTGATGTCAATCACAACCTGTGCCCCGCCTCTTTTCTCTTGCAGAGTACGGCAGTGCAGGTGAGAGGTCCAGGAGGGCGAAAAAACGAAACATCGGTAGATACACATATAATCAATAGAGCATTAATTTTTTAACGCTGTGATAAAGCCACCTGAGCAGAACCTGCTTCCATCGCTGCCCCTCTCACTCTGTCCTAAAGTGACAAATCTCGCCTGCAAGTCTAAATTTAAAAATCACTATTTTTTACGTCAAGAGAATGATTCGTTCAAGAGCAGGCCTTAGTCACTTGCATGTATTACTTCTTTCCTTACCCAGAATCCTTTTCAGTTTGCTCCCCCCCTCCCCCTCCCATATGCTGTACAGACCCGTTTGTTTTGCCCCCCTATTATCCCAACTTGTTGTACGCAATAATCGTTTTCTGTCTTGTTCTGCTGACTAAACCACCCCTGTGTGATCCATGGTCTTTTCCACTCGTTTTTTTTTTTGTTTTTGTTTTTTTTTCTCCAGACAAGGCAGGCTTTGGGAATAATTTCACCACGGGAGACAACAAGTCCCTGGCGCAGAACATGGAGGCGGTGGTGGTGGGTTGCATGTTCAAGTCGCTGATCACACGCTGCGCCTCCACAACGCATGAGCTTCACAGTCCCGAGAATCTGGTGGGTGCTTGAGTTTTACTCCTCACTGCATCAAAATGAAATTGAGTTATGCATAATTAACATGTGAAGGCATTTTTGATTGGTCTGTTTCTTGTTTTGTTTTTTTTCCTGGTAACACACATTTTTAAAAATAAGTGTATTTGATTTTGGAAAAATATGGACCATTCAATATAAAAAAAAAAAAAAAATGATGAAATTGGTTGATGATGCTCTCCTCCTCCTTGACAGGGCCTGTATTGCGACATCCGCCAGCTGGTGCAGTTCATCAAGGAGGCACACGGAAATGTTTTTCGGCGAGTGGCTCTGAGCGCCCTCCTGGACAGCGCCGAGAAGGTCACAGCCACCAAAAAACCTGATGAGAAAGATGAGAGCAAACTGCAAGGTCCAAGAAGGTACTGGAAAGAAATGCGTCGTTGAGACATAAATAATCCAAAAAATAAAAACAAGATGAATTCTCGTTCACTCTTCTGCATCTCATCACTGCTTGCTTTATTGTCTGTCTTGTTTGCGTTTGTCTTTTTTTGCATGGGGCTAAATGCTACTTGTTTGTGTATTTGTGGCCAGACAAAGTGTAGAGCAAACTGGGCGTGTGAGTGGATTTTTTTTTTTTTTTTTATTATGCTAGTCTTTAGTTTTGAGACTTTGGGAGCGTTGTGGAAGACACCATTCCAACAATAGTGGTGTTTTTAAAATATTTTGAAGATAAAGGTGATTTTAATTTGTTGAATTAATGATTCAGGCTTTTCTTGAAGAAACTAACAATCTGCAGGGCAAAAAAAAAAAAAGGTGGAAGTAAGAGTCAGAATGGTCTTTTGGTCATCTCAGATAGATGAGTGGCCTGAGCGCTGTTTTTTTTTTTTTTTTTTTTTTGTTGGGGTGTGTGCGTGCAGGTCAGAAGCGGGTGTGTCCGGGGAGAAGGGTCAGGTGTCCAGTGCTGCTGATGAGTGTCGCAGTTACATCTCCAGCAGACCCCCCCAGACCCCCGAACAGTGAGTCTTCACCTCATCACCATTGTGCCCCCATCCATGTCATGCCGGCTGTCATCTCTCTGCTATCAAACAGTTGACTTGAGGAAGATGGTTTTTATTTTATTTTTATTTATTTTATTTTATTTTGAAGTTTGAATACATCCCCATGACTCTCTTTATCTGTGTGTCCAGTGAGGAGCAGATCCCAGGAGCTTTGTTGGGCAGGAAAGACTTTTGGAGGAAGATGTTTAAGTCGCAGAGTGCCAGCGACACCAGCAGCCAATCGGAACAGGACACCTCCGAATGCACCACCGCCCATTCCGGTACCACCACGGATCGTCGCTCCCGATCAAGATCCCGGCGGATTTCACTTCGCAAGAAACTGAAATTGCCCATTGGTAGGTGCAGCCACCCAGATTTTTATGACCCCAAAAAAAAACAAATGACTTCAATCAGTCCGCATGTGTATCTGTCCTAAATTCTATTTCTCCGTGTTTAACCAAAACCAAATCATCACATTTCACATGAGATTCAGGAATGTCTCTCCACATCCATGAAAGCTCACCTCGTCCACCCTTACTTGTTCCTTTTTTGCACCTCAGCATGCCGCAGGAGCACTCACCTACCACTCACCTTCTCTGTCTTCCGTATGTGCAAGTGGATCCATCTTCATCTTATCATCTTTGTCGTCTGTGTTGGTATTGCTGGTGTGCATGCCCAGACTGGAGTCTCTATGTATCTGTACTGTATATGCATGGATGTATATTAGGGACGGGTCGATACCAGCTTTATTCATTGGTATCGGTACTCGCGATGTTGGCCGAGACCACTATCCGCCATCTTATAGCTGTTTTATGATCAGGAAGTAGGAATTATTATATAAAATTATGTATGTATAAATAATTTTCTATTTATTTTATATATATATATATATATATAAAATTTTACATTACTTTATTGTACATATATACATATATATATATACCTAAATAATTTTATATGTATTTTATATATATATATTATGTATTTTATATATATGTATATATATATATATATATATATATATAATAGAAGAATAGTAAGTTTCTCCAAAGAAGACTAATAAAAAAAAAGGAAACCATGCATGCAAAAAAAGGTGTGTTCAAATTCATTTATGATCAGGAAGTAGGAATTATTATATAAAATTATATATATAAAAATAATTTTATATTTTTATTTTATTTATATATATATAATTTTACATTTATTTTATTGTACATATATACTATATACATAAATAATTTTGTATGTATTTTATATATATTATATTGTATGTGTTTTATATAAATATATTTATAATAGAAGAATAGTAAGTTTCTCCAAAGAAGGCTAATAAAAAAAAGGAAACCATGCCCGCAAAAAAAAAAAGGGCGTGTTCAAATTCCTTTTTCGGCCACAGGTGGCAGTAGCGATTAGAAAATCCCTCAAATTGCAGCTTCAACTAAGGATACATTGAGCCTTTTTATTTTTCCCCATAAAAATTAAGTCTTTTAATTCAGGATGACTTAACTAGCTAACGGCATTGGTCTGGCTTCTTTCCATTGCATGTTTTTGTGAATGCCGTCCATCTTCTCCACCCTGGTGTCTTGCAGCTGCCCGTGTACGTGCTTTGTAAATTCTAGCTGGCCTCAGTCCGTACGTAATATGCGCTAATATATTTCATCCATGCTGTTCCCCAGGCAACTGGCTGAAGCGTTCTTCTCTCTCTGGACTTACCGACGGTGTGGAGGACCTATTGGATATCAGCTCTGTCGATCGGCTTTCTTTCATTCGGCAAAGTTCAAAGGTCAGGAAGGATGACACCACTTTTATTTTGTTACGCCTTCAAAAAATCCTCATCTTCTGTTGCACGAACAGGTGAAGTTCACCAGCGCAGTCAAGCTGTCAGAGGGCGTCGCCGCCGGGCCGGAATACAGCAGGGACGAGGAAGAGAATTTCTTCAAGCGGCTCGGTAAATGGAGGTCTGGCAGGAGGAATCCATCCAAGCTTCACCACACAGAAGAGAAAGATGGTAGACCCCCCTCACCCACTCACTGCCCTCCCCGACCCATACCTCTGCCTTACGTGACGCCTCATCTTGCTGCATTTTTGGAAAGGGCTGTAAATGTTGCTTTGCACGTATGTCCAACTCCATCCCCCAAAACACCCCAGCCCTTCCCCCCCCCATTTGCTCTTAACTGTAATTTGGATTTTCTCAACCATCTTTCTGCTGTGGTGTGGTTCA
Source organism: Syngnathus scovelli (assembly GCF_024217435.2). NCBI lineage: Eukaryota > Metazoa > Chordata > Actinopteri > Syngnathiformes > Syngnathidae > Syngnathus > Syngnathus scovelli. The sequence continues at coordinate 1,902,905 of NC_090848.1, forward strand.
TACATGTTGCTTTTAGCGCCTTCTCTGCTTCCGATGATTCGAATGACAAAATAGGCAAAAAATGATTCATCATCTGTCAGTGGCTCTTAAACGTGTTTTGTCAAAAGCATGCAAGTGTGTTCAGTCAAATCCACATTTTTTTTTTTTTGTCCAGGACCGCATGGTTTCCAGGAGCGTCTTGCCGCCAGTCAGGAGGCCATTAAAAATAAAAATGTGGTGAATTTAGGTGCAATTCGACAGGGCATGAAACGTTTCCAGTTTCTGCTCAACTGCTGCGAGCCCGGGACCATTCCCGACGCGTCCATCCTCGCCGCCGCTCTGGACCTGGTACTCGTCATCATCAGTCCCGTTTTATTTATCTCCCCCTGGCTTGACTTTGTCCTCTGCTCTTCTCAGGAAGCGCCCATCGTGGCTCGGGCATCCCTCTTCCTTGAATGCGCCCGATTTGTCCATCGCTGTAACCGTGGCAACTGGCCAGAGTGGATGAAGGGCCACCATGTTAACATCACCAAAAGAGGCCTGTCCAGAGGACGATCGCCCATAGTCGGCAATAAAAGGAATCAGAAGCTCCAGTGGAATGCGGCAAAACATTTCTGCCAATGGGGAGATGTGAGTCGATGTTCTCAAACATTTTCAGGAGGGATTTTTTTTCCAAAAATTGTAATCTTAAATTGCCACGTGTTTTTCTCAAATCAGGCCATTGGCACGCGACTTAGCGAACTGTGCCACTGCGACAGCGAGAGTCCCGCCAACATCCTGGGCTACATCTACGATGAGGAGACGAAACGAAGAATGAGGAAGGAGGACGAGGAAGAGGATTATTTAGACGATAGTAAGTCAAATGCTGTTTTTTTTCGTTATCTTTTAGTTATGATTGTTTTGTTTCTCCCTCAAGATACGGTCAATCCAACAAAATGTGGCTGCCCATTTGCTCTCAAGATGGCTGCTTGCCAGCTGTTGTTGGAAATCACCACCTTTCTGCGAGAGACTTTCCCATGTTTGCCGCGACCACGCACAGAACCGCTTGTGGTAATTTTATGGATGTGATCTTTTGTTCGATTTTCCGGAAGCCATTTTGTTTCCCTACTTAGATGATGCTTGGTGGAGACAGACGAGTGACATTCCATCTTTTCTTTCATCATCCGCAGGACTTGGAAAGCTGCCGCCTGCGTCTGGATCCCGAGCTCGGCCGACATCGCTACGAGAGGAAAATCAGCTTCGCCGGAATCTTGGATGACGAAGACGGTCACGACTCGCTCAACAGCAGCAGCCACACTCTCAAGTCGGACACCGTGTGTGACGACAAGAAGGCTCAGGAGGCTGCAGGTGAGCTCTTGTTGGATTACCTTCATTGCCCAGATTTTTTTTTTTTGCTCAAATGACCTTTTGTCGACAGCACCCATCCGAAAGATTCGCATCGGAGGCTCGCGGTTGCTTCAGATCAAAGGAGCCCGAAGTTTCCGTGTCAAAAAAGGGGGGTCCTTATCTTCCATCCGGAGGGCGGGCAGCCTGAAGAGCACCAAACTATCCCGACAGGATTCCGAGTCGGAGAATGAGGAGGGGATACTTTCACAAACAAATAGCCGAGATACTGTCACGGACATCGGTAAGTTCAAAGGTCAAGCCTCATCCAAATGACCTCTTTATTTGGATTGTGTGTTACTTTAGATCTCAATTTTTTTTTTGTCCCCCCACAGGTAGTCCCTGCAGTACCAGTGAACCCAGCATTGAGCCTGAAGGTCAAAGTTCAAGTGGAGCAGAGGACAACTACCACCGCAACATGTCTTGGCTTCACGTACGTCAACTAGAATGAGCCATATTTGGACAGGGACACAACAAGCTGTCCATATGTGTCATTTTCCCTCTCCTTTTCCTCAGATCATGATCCTCCTATGCAACCAGCAGAGTTTCATCTGCACTCATATTGACTTCTGCCACCCGCGCTGCTACCAGCACCACAACCGCTCCTGTGCCCGTCTGGTCCGCGCCATCAAGCTTGTCTACGGCGAGACGGTGGACAGCCTACAAGAGGACACCGCCGCCCCCGCCACCACCACCGGCATCATCGGTGCTCGCGCACAGAAGAACAAGGAGGTGAGGTTTTATAACTCCTTATTCTTGTTCGCCTCACTGAGAGCGTGTTTGGCCCCAAGTGTTCCGATAAATCATGTCTGAGGACGCCGTCCATGAAGAGGAGGCCCACTGATACCAACACCGAAGGGAAGAAAGACACTGGAATGCTGAAGTACATCAGAAACCAGGTGTGGCTTTTGGTTTTGTAAAATTGGGACCTGTTGTGGAACGTATGGAACAAAGTTCAAATACTTTGCGGCAGGTGATGAGCTTGTCGCCGGCTCCCTTGTCTCTGCTGATCAAAGCTGCTCCGATCTTGACTGATGACATGTACGGAGACATTCAACCTGCAGCCTGGGAGCTTCTGCTCAGCGTGGATGAACACATGGCAGCCGCTGCTGGTGAAAGCTTTAGTCTCACAGCTTCAAAATTAAAAAGATTCCAAGAATTATTTTATTTTTATTATTTTTTTATTTTTATTATTTTATTTTATTATCTTTTTATTTTATGTTTTTATTTTAATTTTATTATTTTGTTATATTTTTATTATTATTTTATTATGAAATAAATAAATAAATTATGAAAGCTTTATTCTCACAGCTTCAAATTTAAAAAGATTCCAAGAATTATTTTATTTTTATTATTTTTTTATTATTTTTTTTAATTTTATTTTATTATCTTTTTATTTTATGTTTTTATTTTAATTTTATTATTTTGTTATATTTTTATTATTATTTTATTTTATTTTTTTATGTCTTATATTTGATATGTAAATTCATCACCAATTTAGAAATGACCACCCACCTCACTACGATGCCACCATGATCTTCTCCTGTCCTCTTCTTTTCCTTCCCTCCAGCCGCCATGTTCCTCCTGTGCGCGGTGAAGGTCCCCGATGCCGTGACCGAGATGATGATGGCTGAGTTCCAGCACCAAGAGGCCTGCCAGCGCATTAACTCCATCCTCAAGTTTTACACGCTTTGGCGTTTCCGCTACCAGGTTTGGCCTCGCATGGAGGAAGGAGCTCAGCAGATCTTCAAAGTAAGCATTCTGGTTACAAATAAAAAAAAAGGCAGGAGGGGTGTAACTTCATCCATGTTGGTTTTAGATTCCTCCACCCAGCATAAACTTCACCCTGCCATCTCCAATACTGGGCATGCCCTGCGTGCCCATTTTTGACCCCCCGTGGGTTCCCCAGAACACCGGAAGTGTCCAAGATCCGATCAATGAGGACCAGTCTGTAAGTTCATGCATGGTTTGTTTTGTCCAAAGTAGACTGATAGGGATTATGAGAGTTCAAGTTGATGTTATGTAAAAAAAAATTTTGCTGAAGATGACAACAGTCATAAAGCAATCACTGTTCCACAAAGGATGGAATAATTGCCGGGAAAAAAAAATCCAGTTTAAAAAAAAAGAAAATGCCAATTTAGTTCTTGCAACTGCAAACAAATATGAAAGGATTTTTTCCATTACTTATGATTTTTTTTTTTTTTTTTTTTGCCGGTGTATTTTTTTAATATATCATTTTTAATAATAATAATTCCTCAAATTATTGAAATGTCCTCCTTCTTTCTAATTTTCCAACCATAACATGGTAAAGCTGTTTAGGAACATTTGAAAGTGTTTTGAAGGTGTTGACATATAAACAAAAAATCGGAATCATTTTCTTTCCGGGAAAAAAATTCAGCAGATGACCATCTAGGTTTTTTTTTTTTTTTTTTAATTCTATAAAAACAGAACCATTTATCTTTTTTTTAATTCTAAAAAAACTGCGCAAACATTCACTATGACTTTTCTCTTCGTGTTAGTTATTTTGCATGCTTGTTTTAAGTGTTAAAGATTTTGATGAAGACCTTCCTCTATCATTTTATCTGTCTTTGTTTTTAGTTCCCTGCATTAATTCAGTCAGTCCATGCCATAGTAAGTTTTCTGTCCAGATCTTTGTGCTGATGCATCTTTTTTTTTAGCCCAAGTCATAAATGTCAGGGAATACAAATTTTCCAGATTTTTTTTTTTTTTTTCCCCCTTTACTCGATTTGGGTCCACTGTATTTGTTTTTCAGAGATTTCCAAGAGGGGGGCAGTTGCATCTTGATCAGAATATGGGCACCGTCTTTGGGAAAAACAACAGCATGCATCAGACTGTGTGTTGTGCTGTGTATGCATGGTTACGATGAGACGGACTTGGCCGTGTATGTTCTCATGTAGTATGTGTACGAGCACGTGTGCCAATGCCATGACATGCAGCAAGTTTCCTACTTTGTATATCTGCCCGGGATCCACGCAGAGCGCCAATGGAGGGATCATGTATACTTGTAGCGAATCCCGATTGCGCAATCCTCACGGTCCCCACCCCCACAGAAATCCTTCTCAGCACGGGCCGTGTCGCGCTCTCACCAGCGAGCCGAGCACATCCTGAAGAACCTGCAGCAGGAGGAGGAGAAGCGGCGGCTGGGTCGCGAGGCCAGTATCATCACAGCCATCCCCGTGGCCCAGGAGGCCTGCTACGAACCCACGTGCAGCCCTCCGGCCGAGCAAGAAGAAGAAGGTGGGCTGGTCGGGCACGCAAAATGTATGCATTTTCTTACTTCGACTCTGTCCTTGTTTGACTTTGATGGTGCCAGCAGAAGAAGTGGTGAACCTGGCATCTCGCCGTCTGTCCGTTAGTCCGTCCTGCGCCTCCAGTAACTCTCACAGGAATTACTCTTTCCGCCGAGGCTCCGTGTGGTCGGTTCGCTCGTTGGCTAGTGCTGAAGGTATGACACACTTTGAATGCTGAAGTTTGTTGGCAGTTTATTGATTTTATTTATTATTTTATTATATATTTTATTATATTATTTTATTATATATTTATATATTTTATTATTTGATTTTATTATCATTTATTGGGCCAAGGCACTGTTCAATGTTTTGCTGCAAATATGATGATGTCATGCTTGACTCCAAACTGTGAAAAAAGTTTGTATATTGTGTTTTTCCAGATGAAGAGAACACAACAGAACACACACCCACACACCACATGCTGCAGCCGCCACAAGCCGTCTTCCCAGCATGCATCTGTGCTGCCGTGCTACCCATCGTGCACCTCATGGAGGACGGCGAAGTGCGAGAGGACGGCGTGGCTGGTAAATCTTTTTTTTTTTCATCACTTGCACTCTCTTACTGGTACTTGCTAGTTCTAAAACATATTCATATTTTTCAGCTGAACCTATCTTTAGCCATTTGCTATTTATGTTCTATTTTGTGCTATTTCTGTAATGCTTTTAGATGCCACTAGATGGCGCCAAAGGTTTTGGCATGACATGTGAGGTCAATGTAATTGTATTTCATTATTTAGTGTGCATCAATTGTTCTGTACCGTTCCAGAAATTTGGGGTGGGGCAAAAAAAAAAAAAATAACACAATATTTTTAAATTATATTCTGAAAATATTGAAAAAAAAAAATGCAAATCAAGTGTATTCTGCACATCTTTTCCTCAGTGAGTGCAATCGCCCAGCAAATCTTGTGGAATTGCCTGATTGAGGATCCCGCCCTTGTCCTGCGGCATTTCCTGGAAAAACTCACTGTGAGCAACCGGCAGGTAAGATGGCAGCCTCACAAATAAAATCACCTCAAGTGTGTGACTCTGCCTTTCCCATGACCAGGATGAATTGATGTACATGTTGAGGAAGCTGCTACTTAACATTGGAGACCTTCCGGCACAGACCTCCCATATTCTTTTCAACTACCTGGTGAGTGCGTGAACACCTCCGTCGTTGATCTTGGGCTTGTTTCGAGTCGAGTGGTTTCCTTGCAGGTGGGCCTGATCATGTATTTCGTGCGGACCCCGTGCGAGTGGGGGATGGATGCTATCTCGGCGACACTCACCTTCTTGTGGGAGGTGGTGGGCTACGTAGAAGGGCTCTTCTTCAAAGACCTGAAGCAGACCATGAAGAAAGAGCAGTGTGAAGTCAAGCTGTTGGTCACAGCGTCGATGCCAGGTGAGACAGGTTTTTTTATATATATATATATATATCTGTGCTTTTATATTATTATTTTTTATTATATAATATTATAAGATGAATAATTAAATCAAATCAAATAATATAATAATATATTATAAATAATATGTTATTTAATAATATTTTGTTATTATTTTATATTATTAAATATTAATATTATATATATATATATTTATGTATTTATTTATTTATTTATTTATGTATTTATGTAAAAATATAACATATATTTTTATGTATATATATAGAAATATATATATATTATATATTTAAAAATATATTTTATTATATATATTATATATTTTTTTTAACAATAACAATAGAAAGGGAAAAAATTCTTCTGTATTTTAATTTTGGAAGGAACGTGAGAGATGACCTTTTCATATTTTTGGTGCAGGAACCAAGACGCTGGTAGTGCATGGACAGAACGAGTGTGACATCCCAACACAGCTGCCAGTCCATGAAGACACACAGTTTGAAGCTTTGCTAAAGGTACCACCTCCAACCTGATTGCCTGATATTTATGAACGACTCTCATCCTCCTCTTTCCCCTCTAGGAATGTTTGGAGTTTTTCAACATTCCCGAGGCCAGATCGGCTCATTACTTCCTCATGGACAAACGGTGGAACCTCATCCATTATTCCAAGGTAGCGCAGAAACACCCGTACGAGCATCTTTGCAAGCAAATCCGCTGAGGATGTAATTGTGACCTCTTCCAGACTTATGTGAGAGACATCTACCCCTTTCGGAGATCAGTCTCTCCGCAGCTCAACCTTGTCCACATGCTGCCCGAGAAAGGACAGGAACTGATCCAGAAACAGGTTGAGCGAACTTTCCGTGAATCGTTGTGAAACGCGTTGCCTCATATTCTTTTCCGTCTTTGTTTTTAGGTGTTTTCCCGCAAACTGGAGGAGGTGGGCCGTGTGCTCTTCCTCATCTCCCTCACTCAGCACATGCCCGCTGTGCACAAGCAGTCCCATGTCTCGCTGCTCCAGGAAGACCTGCTCCGCCTGCCGTCCTTCCCGAGAACCGCCATCGACGGCGAGTTCTCTCTGTTTAACGAGCCACAGGGTACATCGAAATTATTTTGATTCTCTATATCTGTGCTTCTCAAAGCTTCTTAAACTACCTACAAAAAAAAACTTGGCTACCAACCCAAGATCTGCCGCTTTGTCTTCCAGGGAAGGAGCTATTTGGGTTAGACACCCTCCACAAGGTGCTGTGGATAAAGCTCCTTGAAGAGATGTTTCTAGGAATGCCCAGCGAGTACCCTTGGGGAGATGAGATGATGCTGTTCCTCAACGTTTTTAACGGGGCCTTATTACTGCACCCAGAGGACAGCGCCCTCGTCAGGCAGCACACGGCGACCGCCATCAACACCGCCGTGCACTTCAATCATCTCTTCTCGCTGAGCGGCTATCAGTGGATCCTTCCCACCATGCTGCAGGTGTGTGAGTGTCAAAAGAAACGTAAGAACAGTCCTGAAAATGTGTTATGGTGGCAGGTTTATGCGGACTACGAGGGCAACCCTTTATTGAGGCAAGGAATCGAGTTCTGCTGCCGTCAGTTCTACATCCTCCACCGCAAGCCCTTCATCCTCCAGTTGTTTGCCAGTGTGGCGCCACTGCTGGAATTCACAGTAAGAGCACCGGCTGCAGGACTCCAAATATTTCTGTGCACTTGTAAAGAAGAAACGGTTTGAACTTTCCTGACTCCAGACGAGTACCAGTAGTGGCCTTTCCAAGGGAGTGTCAGCACAGTGTCTCTTTGACCTTTTGGTCTCTCTGGAAGGCGAGACTCAGGATGCCCTGGATGCATTGGAGCTGGTTAAGGCGGAGAAACCTTTGCGCTCTCTGGGTATGGATGGATGGATGGATGGATGGATGGATGGATGGATGGATGGATGGATGGATGGATGGATGGATGGATGGATGGATGGATGGATGGATGGATGGATGGATGGATGGATGGATGGATGGATGGATGGATGGATGGATGGATGGATGGATGGATGGATGGATGGATGGATGGATGGATGGATGGATGGATGGATGGATGGATGGATGGATGGATGGATGGATGGATGGATATGACCTTTGTGCCATTTTTTTTGCAGATTTCTGCTATGGCAATGAGGACTTGGCCTTTTCTATTAGTGAAGCCATCAAGCTGTGCGTCACCGTGGCAGCTTATGCACCCGAGTCCTTCCGAAGGTAAAAAAAAAAAAAAAAAAAAGTTCCGCCCTGTTTGAGCATTGTGGTTGTGTTGTCTGACTTTAAATATGCAACTTTTTATTCAGTCTCCAAATGCTGATGGTGCTGGAGGCCCTGGTTCCTTGTTACCTCCAGAAGCTGAAGAGCAACACAATGACCATGGAGTCGGCGTCGGCTGCCAGGGATGAGATCGCCGCCATTGCCGCTCTGGCCACCTCCCTGCAGGCGCTGCTCTACAGCTCAGAGGCCCTTACAAGGTGCTGCACTCATTCCCATTAAAATGACTTTTTGCTTATTTAACAGCAGAAGTTGTGGATTTTTTTTCCATGGTTTGCTGAAGGTAAGAGATCCAGGAATTAACAACTAACTTTAGAACTTTTTAATAAGCTGGTCAAACATCTGCTTCATGATGATTATGCTTTCATGCGACATGTGAGACATATTACAATCTACAAAAATTGCCTTCACAGGCCCATGACTGCACCGCAGATGTCCCGCTGTGATCAAGGCCATAAAGGAGGAACCACTGCTAACCACACCATGTCAGGAGGAGTCAACACCAGGTCAGATGAGTGCTACCTAGAAGCATCTGGAACCTTTTTGTTTATATTACAAGGCAATTGTTTTGTCACCAGCAAAAATATGACAGTTTTAGCTGATCTGCCGCTAGATGGTGGCAACGAGTTGGTCACCGTCTGACTAGCTTGGAATGTGGTCTGAATACGTGTCGCTCAGGGACAACATACATCTTATGGAGGAAGGCCAGGGCATGCCAAGAGAGGAGCTGGACGAGCGCATCGCAAGGGAGGAGTTCCGCCGGCCACGGGAGTCCCTGCTAAACATCTGCACCGAATTCTACAAGCACTGCGGCCCGCGTCTGAAGATCCTGCAGAATGTAGCCGGGGAGCCGCGGGTGACGGCGCTGGAGCTGCTCGACATCAAGTCACACATGAGGTGATGAGGACCCATCTGACTTGAGCTCATTCATGATCAGAATTTACTCAGACCGAACGGTTCGTGTGATTGGTGCCATGGCACATTCTGTTTTTTTATTGGCAGCTGTGTGGCCTGTTGATATCAACAATGTAGTTAAATTAAAAAAATTATAAAATTTTAATTAATAAAAAATCTATTATAAAATTATTTTTATTATTTAATTAAACAAATTAAATTTAATTAAATTAATTTTAAAAGTTTTTTTTGCTCCATGACTACCCTCATTCCTCAAATCCAATTTCAAGTCAATCAAAAATTTATTATAAAATTATTTTTATCAAGTCAATAAAAATCTATCATAAAATTCTTTTTATTATTTAATTAAAAAATTAAATTGGATTAATTTTAAATTAATTTAAAACGTTTTATTTGCTCCATGACTACCTTCATTACTCAAATCCAATCTCAAGTCAATCAAAAATTTATCATAAAATTATTTTTATCATTTAATTTACAAAACTAAATTTAAATAATTAAATTAATTTTAAAAGTTTTATTTGCTCCATGACTACCCTCATTACTCAAATCCAATTTCAAGTCAATAAAAATTTATCATAAAATTATTTTTATTGTTTAACTCAAAAAAATTAATTTAATTAATTTAAAAAGTTTTATTTGCTCCATGACCACCCTCATTACTCAAATCCAATCTCAAGTCACCGTTTCTCATTAAAATGAAATTAAAATCTTATCAATTACCTTTCTCACGCGGAGTTCAGTTGGTTTTATTGACCGACTTGCCCGCATCCTTCCCAGGCTGGCCGAGATCGCCCACGCCCTACTGAAGCTAGCACCGTACGACACCCTGACCATGGAGAGCCGAGGCCTGCGTCGCTACATCATGGAGATGCTGCCCATCACCGACTGGTCTTCGGAAGCCGTGCGCCCGGCGCTTATCCTCATCCTCAAGAGGCTGGACCGCATGTTCAACAAGATCCACAAAATGCCCACGCTCAGGTGCGCTCGCCCACAGGCATTATGCACCAGGTCTGTTCAATCCCACTTTTCCTTTCTCTGTCTCCACGTGAGTGTATCGTGCTGTGCCAGTGCCAGTGCCGTGCCGTGGTGTGTGCGGTCAATATGCGGCTTTCTTGGCACCGCCCTGTCGCTCTGCCTTCGTTTGCGTTGCTGTCGTGTGTTTTTGTGCAGCCACACGTGGGTAGTAACCAGCCGGGTCAAGTCTTCTGCCATGAAACGAATTTCATTTTATTGCACATTAGGACCAACATTTCCGATAAGGTGCCCCCTCACTCCAAAAAAAAAAAACAAAGAGCTCCACCACACGCTACCACGGCAACAGTGACAAAAAAACGTCCAGGCATGATATTAGGTACACCTATACTCCTTTTATTTTGGTCATTGAGCTTCTTGAGAAGGTCAACAGAAATATGATGCCGTTCTTGACCACCATGATAAACTCTTGTATTGGACCTGATTTAGATTGTGCGGGTTGTGTGCAGTCGGTTTATAATCTACGTGCCATCTTAGCTCCGTTCCAGAATTTTCCCACATCAAAAAATAAGCCACTCGCAGCTAAGTGGCTAAGCAACCAACATGCTGAATTGCACAAGATGGCTAAAAGTACAGTTCCATGACTGAGACTAGACCCAGATGTTGTGTGCATCACATCAGGGCCTGTCGCTGCTACTTTGTGAGCTTTCAAGTCTTGGCCGCCAATGTGAATTGATGATGGAAGATGAATTTTGGAATCCATGTGGCCTGACTGTGTGTGTGTGGTGGCGGGTGGGGGGATTGCGGCGGCCTCTGCTGCTTGCTTCTGTGCTTTCCAGGAGACAGGTGGAGTGGGAAGCAGCGAGCAACCTGATTGAGGGCATCTGTCTGACTCTTCAGCGGCAGCCAATCATCTCTTTCCTGCCTCACCTTCGTTCGCTCATCAACGTCTGCGTCAACCTAGTATGACAAGCTTAACTTCCATTTTTTTATTTGATGACTTATTTATATGAATGCACTACGATGGCTTTGATACATACGGATTTAATTTGTTGTGTACAGGTGATGGGCGTGGTGGGCCCATCCAGTGTTGCGGATGGCTTGCCTCTGCTCCATCTCAGCCCTTACCTCTCCCCGCCGCTCCCTTTCAGCACAGCGGTGGTGCGCTTGGTGGCCTTACAGATCCAGGTAGCGTTCTTCAAAGCACATTTGAGAAGCGCTTGGAGTTGTGGGTGTTGATATTTCTTTTTCGTACAGGCCTTGAAGGAAGACTTCCCGCTCAGCCAGATGATCTCACCTTTCACCAATCAGGAGAGGCGAGAGGGGATGCTGCTAAACTTGCTGATCCCCTTTGTGCTCACTGTTGGGTCTGGAAGCAAAGGTACAAGCTTACACACATATTGTTGTTGTTATTATTATTATTATTTTTTTATTATTATTATTAATAATATTTTTGTTATTATTATTATTTATTATTACTATTATTATTTTCAGATTTTATTATTAATGATTTTATTATTATTTTTTATTACTATTATTATATTCAGATGTTTTTATTATTATTAATGTTTTTTGTTATTATTATCATCATTATTTATTATTATTATATTTCAATGTTTCATTTCTGAATATAGCCCAAAAAAAAAAAAGATGATGATTCTCGATTTGCGTCTCTCATAGACAGCCCCCACCTGGAGCAGCCGGAGATCTTCCTGCTCCTGCAGACGGTCATTAACATTCTGCTACCGCCACGCATCATCTCCACGTCCCGCACCAAGAACTTCATGCTGGACGCTTCGCCGGCTCACTGCTCCACCCCCGGCGACACGGGGAAGGACCTTCGCAGAGAGGGTCTGGCTGAGTCCACCAGCCAGGCGGCGTATCTTGGTATGCATTATAAATGACATGACATGCTTCAGAAGCTCTGATTTGGTTTGTTCTTTCATCCACAGCTCTGAAAGTGGTTCTGGTATGCTTCGAGCGCTCTCTGGGGAACCAGTGGTATCGTCTGAGTCTGCAGGTGAAAGAGATGGCTCTCAGGAAGGTGGGCGGTCTGGCCTTCTGGGACTTCATTGACTTCATCGTGAGAACCCGCATCCCCATCTTTGTCCTACTGAGACCCTTCATACAGTGCAAGGTGACGCAGCGGTGCCGCCGTTGACTTCCTACATCTCTTTGCAACATGTCCTCACGTCTTCCATCCACGTCTAGTTATTGGCGCAGCCGGCCGACTCGCAGGAGGAGATCACGGCGCGTCACCACATCGCCGACCAGCTGGAGCGGCGATTTATCCCTCGCCCTCTGTGCAAGAGCTCGCTGTTTGCGGAATTCAACAATGAGCTCAAGATCCTCAAGGAGGCCGTTCACAGCGGCTCCGGTCAGAATCTCTCGTTTTTCTCCGTGTCTGATCACGTTCTGAAACAAGCGGTTGATTTGTAGCCTACCAGGGCAAGACGTCGATCAGCACAGTGGGCACCTCCACTTCAGCCTACCGCCTCAGTTTGGCCACCATGTCACGCTCCAACACGGGCACCGGAACGGTGTGGGAGCAGGACAGCCAGCCGTCCCGCCAGCCTTCGCAGGACACGCTCAGCCGTACCGATGAGGACGACGAAGAGAGTCCGAGCCGTTTTAAGCTCACTTCCGCCCGTAGGTGTCGCTGCGTATGAGAACTCTGGCGTTCTCTCTCCCTCCAGACGACTCCATCAGCATCCCCAGCGTCGTGAGCGAGCACGAGGCCTTCTTGCCCAGGCTGATATCCGAACGCCGATTCTCCAGCCACGCCACCGGCTCGGCCGCTTTGCAACCTGAAGCCCCCCGCAGCACCATGCTGCCCAGCCACAGGTAACAATTTAGGTCGCCAAGTCAGTCACAGGTGGCGAAAGGACTCGTTTTTGTATTTGAGTAAATACCGTTAAAAAAAAAAAAAATCAAATTGATAACAGCTGCCCAGTAGAATAAAATTAAGTTAAAAAAAATATAATTTTAAGAATTTTTTTATGCAAAGGTGGTTTTGATAAAAAAAATATATTTTTCCCTCTTTTATTAATTTACATGCGTAGTGATAAAGGAAATTTGACATGCTGCTTTAATGTCATTTCAGTCCAACTTTAATTCTGTCAAAATCGATTTACTAACATTATCAAGTCGTTAACAACAACAAAAATGCTTAGTTAGCAAATACTCAGCCACCAACTCCATAATATCTGAATCTAATACTATCCTATTTATTGCTCCCAGATTCTTTTTAAGACCCCAAGATCTGAATCCAGAATACATCTTATTTATTTATTTTTATTTTTTGGACTAAGTAGAAAGGACAGGTTTCAGTTTTCAAACAATGTGACTAAAACTAAAATATTGCAAGATAACCACTCTTCACAAATATAAATTATTTGAACCTAGTTACGTCCCAGCATTGTTTTTGCTTTTCTATCACAATATATATATATTTTTTTTATAATGATGTTTAAAAACCTGCCAAGCCACCAGGAAGTCACGCTGATGGGTGCTGATGGATGTGGACTTAACAGCGTAAACTCCCGCTCTCGCCCCCCTCCCCGCCCTTTTTACAGTGAACCCAATGTGCTAGATGAGTCCCAGGGCCTTCTGCAGGAGGGTAACCTCTCTAGGTACAGTGATCCCCCCACACTCTTTCTATGTGTGCATCTGTCCAGCAGTGGGAGGGGCTTGGCCTCCAGGCAGCCCTCCTTTATTGGCTGCCTCTCCGTTCGATCACTCATCCGCATCCAATCGAGTCACCTCGGCCCGTCACACTCCTCCCACTTACCTGTTTGGTCTCTCTCTCTCCTCTCTCTCTCCTCTCTCTCTCTCTCTCTCTCTCCTCTCTCTCTCTCCTCTCCTCTCTCTCTCTCTCTCTCTCTCTCTCTCTCTCTCTCTCTCTCTCTCTCTCTCTCTCTCTCTCTCTCTCTCTCTCTCTCTCTCTCTCTCTCTCTCTCTCTCTCTCTCTCTCTCTCTCTCTCTCTCTCTCTCTCTCTCTCTCTCTCTCTCTCTCTCTCTGTCATTAAAGTGTGAGTTTGTCTGTGACCCCGCCCCCTTTTCCCCTCGAGCTCCGCACTGACCCTCATTTTCTCAGCTCATCAGCTGCACTCTCCTAACCAACCAATACAAGCATACTTTGAGGGTCACGGGGTCAAGGTGTTCTGTTTTTTCTGGGTCTTTCCAGCCATCATCGGTGCCATGGTGTGTCACATTGTTTACATGTCAATCAGGCTTCTCGCTGATCAAATTGGACGTCCAACTGTGGATACCAATCTGTCGGGGCAAGGGGGCCGACTGTGGTAGCAACCCCAACACATTTTTCTCTTTTGTGGAAATTGGATTGAAACTATCTTTTTTTTTTTTGGGCGGCCAGGTTAAGTGGTTGCTACTTCAGGCCCCCTTGTTGTGTTTGAATCATAGCAAAATGTGTGTTTTGTAGTGAGTGAGTAGATTTGCAGTTGTGCTCAAAGAGTTGGTGCAAAGGTGGCCCAGCGTTTTTTTTATTTTTTTTTTCCTCTTCTTGCTTCTCAGTCACTCATGTTATATGTTTGTGTATTTTACCAGGGTTGCCAGTGTACAGAGCGAGCCCGGCCAACAAAACCTTCTCATCCAGCCGCCACTGGGGAGGAAAAGAGGCCTGAGACAGGTAAAAAAAAAAAAAATGTCCACCCCACCCTGACCATGCCAAACACAAAATAGTCACACAATAATGATAAAACATATGTGACCAAATTGAAAAGTGTCTTTCTCCTTGTAGCTGCGGCGCCCCCTGCTGTCCATTCCAAAGAATGAGCCCCGTGGTCGTTCTGGAGCTCGTCTCTCCACAACTCGCAGGAGCATCCAACCCAAAAATAAACCACTGGGTAACAACACCTATCTTCAGAAGCACACAGCATATACTCGATTAAATCAGCTCAAATTAGTGGAGCAAATTTGAACAGAGGTGTCACTGTGACATCACCCACCTTTCACTCCCCCGTGTCTGTTCCAATGTTTGTTGTCTCCCCCGGACGCCAAACTGACATTTCTCACTCTGTTCTGTCTCATGCCTTTTGTTTCAAAATGAAGAAACTTTATTGGACTGTGAAGGTGAGACGCTTTCCTCTCCACCCTGCAATGGCCCGCCCCTCCATCTGCAAGCTCACCCAGTTACTGTAGGGCGCTCTGCATGTCTGTCTTGCACCCCTTCCAAAGCCCCAACCCGCCTCTGCCTCCTCCTTGAGTGCTGCTGATGTTCTTGTCATTCTGCCATTACCTTACGTTTGACCTCGTGAACTTGTGTGCGTCGTCAACAGCGCAAGCGGACCAAAAGAGGTCGGTCACCTTTACGGAAACACAAGGGCCGCAAACGTGCGTGGGAGGCAGCAAGTCTTTGAGTCCTGGCGGGGCGGACGTTCCCATTGAAGGCAGGAAGAGCATGCTCACCGTGTCCAAGCCTCCCAAACTGGAGGTGCCCTCCGTCACATCAGCCACTGTCATCGCCGACCTTCACAGCCCTGCAAAAACACAGGTGGTGATTCTGATGGGGTTCTCAAACCTGTTTGAGAAGCATCGCTTTGTAAGTTTTTTTTTTCTCTCGGTAGGTTGCACCAACCATGAGTAGCAAGGAGAAGCGAGAGCAGTGGGGCCTCCGCAGCAGCCTTTCCCCGCCCCCGTCCATCTCACGCGCCTCCACCCCGACACCACCTCCCCATCCCTGCTCCCCACTAAGCCTCTCCAGAACCAGCTCCCCTTTGTCCCGCACCGCCTCACCTCTCCCCCCGCCCCTCCCCGTGCTGGGCGTGACGCCAGCCCCCAGCCCGCCAACCTCGCTCGTTCCTCCTCCGCCGACAGCGTCGCGTATCCGAGAGAGTCCCGGCGACTCGGACACGGCCGCCCTCCTGCCGCCAAGCGACACGCCGCTGCGACTCGGCAAGGACGAGGGCACGGAAAACCCCCTCCTCACCCCACTCCTGCCTGCGCCGTCGCCTCGCCGCTCACCTGGCCGACTCCCTCTTTCCCCCGTTGACCTGGACTTGGATGAATCCCACGTGTAGCGTCACAGATGAAGAACGGCGCTCCTCAGATGAGCAATTGAAGCCTACGCAATGAACAATGGGCACAGCAACAGCCATATCTGCAACACGAAATAGTCCCATGATGGCAGCAGCAAATCTCTTTAATGTACAAATATACAACATAACACTGTGACAGTGACATTATTATTTATTCTCTTGTAGAACTGAATGTATATTTTAGCAGAGCTCATGTTACTGTATGCACAAATGATATCATGAAATATAATGAATAGAAATTATCTACAGGCTGTCATAAGCGACAACATTGTGATTTATTATTTGATTTTGAAATATTCTGTAGTTTAACATTGAATATGTACGTAATGTGTGTCCGTTGCGATGCAGTAATAGTCATTGCCTCGTTTCTCATTTCATGCCTTAAGGGAAAAAAAGAGCCAATGTCGAGATAGAGTTGGAGTAGATGATTTTATTGAGTGCAGTAAAATACCTCTGAAACATGAAACTGGATGTGCCAAGAAAGCAACATGTCGTTTGTCATTGATGCAATTTTGCCACAATTGTTTGCGTGTTATTGTTCTGGCCGAGCAATATTTGTGCCATCGATTTGTAACGTATGTGAAACAAATATCAAATAAAATATTAAAAACACGTACATTGTGCTTTCTTCACTTCTTTGGGATTATTCTAACGAGAAGATTATACACATCGTGCAGTATTGATATAAAATAAAAGTGAAGTAGTCGAAACAGAATCACAATTCTGAAGAACTAAACTGACTTAAGCTCTAGTCCTCGGGGCCGCGTTCCAACATGTTTTCCAAGTGACCCTCGTTAAGCGCAGGTGCGTGAAAAGTTTTAGCTTCTTTCACGTTCAAAAGGAGCTAAAAGTTTTCACGCACCTGCACTTAACGAGGGAATGATACGGACACTCCATTAGGTACACCGCCATTTTCAAGTGTACCTAATAACAGGCCACTTTATTAGGGAAATATTATGGTCAAAGGTCACATGTGTCAAGCTCTAGGCCTCTGGGCCACGTTCCAACATGTTTTCCAAGTGACCCTCGTTAAGCGCAGGTGCGTGAAAAGTTTTAGCTTCTTTCACGTTCAAAAGGAGCTAAAAGTTTTCACGCACCTGCACTTAACGAGGGAATCACACGGACACTCTATTAGGTACACCGCCATTTTCAAGTGTACCTAATAACAGGCCACTTTATTAGGGAAATATTACGGTCAAAGGTCACAGGTCTCAAGCTCCAGTCCTCTGGGCCACGTTCCAACATGTTTTCCAAGTGACCCTCGTTAAGCGCAGGTGCGTGAAAAGTTTTAGCTTCTTTCACGGTCAAAAGGAGCTAAAAGTTTTCACGCACCTGCACTTAACGAGGGAATCACACGGACACTCCATTAGGTACACCGCCATTTTCAAGTGTACCTAATAACAGGCCACTTTATTAGGGAAATATTACGGTCAAAGGTCACAGGTCTCAAGCTCCAGTCCTCTGGGCCACGTTCCAACATGTTTTCCAAGTGACCCTCGTTAAGCGCAGGTGCGTGAAAAGTTTTAGCTTCTTTCACGGTCAAAAGGAGCTAAAAGTTTTCACGCACCTGCACTTAACGAGGGAATCACACGGACACTCCATTAGGTACACCGCCATTTTCAAGTGTACCTAATAACAGGCCACTTTATTAGGGAAATATTATGGTCAAAGGTCACAGGTGTCAAGCTCTAGTCCTCAGGGCCGCGTTCCAACATGTTTTCCAAGTGACCCTCGTTAAGCGCAGGTGCGTGAAAAGTTTTAGCTTCTTTCACGTTCAAAAGGAGCTAAAAGTTTTCACGCACCTGCACTTAACGAGGGAATCACACGGACACTCCATTAGGTACACCGCCATTTTCAAGTGTACCTAATAACAGGCCACTTTATTAGGGAAATATTATGGTCAAAGGTCACAGTTGTCAAGCTCTAGTCTTCTGGGCCACGTTCCAACATGTTTTCCAAGTGACCCTCGTTAAGCGCAGGTGCGTGAAAAGTTTTAGCTTCTTTCACGTTCAAAAGGAGCTAAAAGTTTTCACGCACCTGCACTTAACGAGGGAATCACACGGACACTCCATTAGGTACACCGCCATTTTCAAGTGTACCTAATAACAGGCCACTTTATTAGGGAAATATTATGGTCAAAGGTCACAGGTCTCAAGCTCTAGTCCTCTGGGCCACGTTCCAACATGTTTTCCAAGTGACCCTCGTTAAGCGCAGGTGCGTGAAAAGTTTTAGCTTCTTTCACGTTCAAAAGGAGCTAAAAGTTTTCACGCACCTGCACTTAACGAGGGAATCACACGGACACTCCATTAGGTACACCGCCATTTTCAAGTGTACCTAATAACAGGCCACTTTATTAGGGAAATATTATGGTCAAAGGTCACAGGTCTCAAGCTCTAGTCCTCTGGGCCACGTTCCAACATGTTTTCCAAGTGACCCTCGTTAAGCGCAGGTGCGTGAAAAGTTTTAGCTTCTTTCACGTTCAAAAGGAGCTAAAAGTTTTCACGCACCTGCACTTAACGAGGGAATCACACGGACACTCCATTAGGTACACCGCCATTTTCAAGTGTACCTAATAACAGGCCACTTTATTAGGGAAATATTATGGTCAAAGGTCACAGGTGTCAAGCTCTAGTCCTCAGGGCCGCGTTCCAACATGTTTTCCAAGTGACCCTTCATTAGGGAAAAATCATGGTCAAAGCTTAAATGAAAGTGAAAAGTGCCACACCCGCCCTCACCCCCACTTTCTGATTGGCTGTTTGATCTGTGACGTCATTCGGACACTCTATTAGGTACACCGCCATTTTTCATGAGTGAGTGACAGACAGCGTTGCTGCTATGCCAGCCGACATGTTATGCCGACATTGATGTTTTAATTTTTTATTTGTTGGATTCTAGTTGATGGTGTTATTACACAAAATGTGTTTGTGTTTGAATAAAAGGTTGAAGAAAAATTTATTATGCCGACATTTGTTATTTTGGGGGACACCAACTCATATATATTGTTATATAAAGCAGTCAACCAAATATCTGATTTCTATGTTTTAATTGGCGAATATAAAAACAAGGAATAAAACACCTGACAAGTTTTAACATAAATGTTTATTAAAATAATAATAATAAAAGTACATTTCAAACCAGCAATCTAATGTGAAATTGCAGTAGATATATTGGATAACAATACTTAGGCGTATATATGTGTACACGTTATTTAAAAACTACTATAAGTGTTATAAAATCAAGATTACCCAAAGAGAAGCATAATCTCCCCGTTGTTGCATAACGGCAACGAGAAATGCAATTCACGGCTCATTCGTGAACAGGAAGTGACGTCATTTTCTTCGTTTTGTTTTACGGCAAGGTGGCACCAGCTTCAATGGGCATTACTGACACCTACTGGTTGAAGTCATATGAAATGAAAAAAGAACGAATCACTTTAGAAAGTGATTCGGTCACTCGCGTTCACTGAAAAGATTCGTTCTTTTGAATATATAGTATATATAAAAAATAATAATAAAAAAAATTTGGGGGGGTATAGTTGTATTGTTTGACGTATATGTTGTTCCCACGGGATGTTGTAATATAGAGAAAAATGTGTGCGTTGCCGTTGTCGACATTACCGTGTGTATAATTGATTGTTTTTTGTCTGGTGTATTGCTTAGTTGTGTGTGATATTGAAGTTAAAAAAAAAAAAAAAAATCTGTGTGTGGGTGGGGACGATTCGTTGAACGATTCATTTGAACGAATCTTTTGAGTGAACTGATTCTAAAGATTTAGAAGTATTTTAAAGAAAACCTTCATATGAATGTGAGCGTGTGTGTGTGTGTTTTTGAGCTCATTGAGTATTACATCAAAATGATTTGTTTCACTGAAACAACCGCCATCTGCCTTGTGAGGCAAATATTATCTTATGATCGACTGTCTGACTGACAGTGTTCTGTTTTAAGCATCAAGGTGTTGACCTCTCAGGATCTGACGCACCTGAAGATAGAAAGAAATACATGAGAAAAATAATAAACACAGAAGAAAACAAAAGGGGGACTGATTTTCATGTTTTCAAGCTGCCTGTGGATGTTCTTCTGAAATGGTTCCTTGGAGATTGTTTTGACCTTACCATGTCACCAGCGTGACCTGCAGGCGCCAGGTGCCAGGGCAGCTCGTTCTCCAAGTTTCTGGCGGTGGGGTCGGCTCCACCTGCCATCAGTAGCTTCAACGCCTGAAGCTGAGTGGGATGGTTTTGTAAGGCGCTGACGATGTGAAGGGCTGTGTTGCCGCTGAAGCTCTGTTAACACACAACGATTGAAACATGTTGACCTGAGAAGTGTGTGTGCGTGCGTGCGTTAGGGTTTCAAAGTAGGGTTTCCAACTTGGGTTAGGGTTTCCAACTAGAGTTTCCAACTTAGGTTAGGGTTTCAAAGTAGCATTTCCAAGTAGAGTTAGGGTTTCAAAGTAGGGTAAATAGTTTCAGTCGTTCGTACGAGCAAAATTAAAGATGCCCCTGTGAGTGAGAATATTTCAGTTGACTGTGAATTGGATGATTTCCTTTTTGGATCCTCATCACACCATGCGACATGCTTAACGCTCTTTGGTGTCACCTTGTGGTCGAGGCTGCTCATGGCAGACGGCCGCTGGAGGAAGATACTCAACAGCTGACAATTGGCTTCTTCGGCTGCCATGTGCCAACATGTATAACCACTTTTTAAGTCCTGTTGGAAGCAAAATGACACCCCCAAGTGTCCCGGTGTCATGTGACTGAAGTGAGAAGTGCACTCAGGATTGTGAGATCTAGTTTGTGTAGTTGTGCACAACTTACCTGAGTCCCACAGGAGGCACCCATGTACAACAAGGCCTCCACACATTGAACATGAATGTGTTTCCTTTGCAGCAGTTCATTTTTCTGGTGCCAGTCCCCGGTGCCGGTTTGAGCCAGTTGCCTCCATTCGTTTTCAACCGCGTTGTGAGACAACACGGCAACATGAAGCGGAGTTTGACCTTTGGAATACAAAGAAGTATTGGAAGTGTGCTGCTGTGGCTCAGGGATGGAAACAAAGAACTTACCCTGAAAATTCAGCATTTCTGTATTAATCATCTGTAAACATCCGGAGAAAGTCCTCCAGATGATCTGTGGATGCACAAAGTATCAAAAATGCAGATGAGTGTAGGCAACTCATTCGCACTTCATTATCTCACATAAAATAATAATTCGTGTCCAGCTTCCAAAAAAATAAAACATTTTTGTAATGTTTTCAATAGCAAACTTAATGAATAAAAGTATTAAGTACAATATAAAGAGCTAGACAATCAGTGTGTCATTGCAGCTCGTGTATATAACTTGACCACTAGATGGCAGCATAATACAACAACGCAAACGCAAAGAAAGCTAAATTGACTTAAGTCGTCATTTTCCACAGAGGATAAAGAATGTTGGTGAGTATTGTTATACTGTCATTATTTCGACCACCCCCAGTTTTCATAGGAAATATGTATTCAATATTTAGCAGCGTTTTTAAAAGATTTTTTGTGGCTGGTAGAGGGGGAATTTTTTTTTTTTTTTTTTGTTTAATTGAAAAATTTAATTGAGGTCATTTATATGCATTATTTTTGTAGTTCGCAAGCTAGCCCGGTCCTTATTCATCGTGAATAGGGTTAGGGTTAGGGTTGACTTTTCCAAAACCTGCATTTAATTGACACCCATTGAAATGTGTTGGGGTGAAAACAAAAACATTTTTCAAACTGAGTTTCCTCCCTCCAAACACTTTTAAAACAGAAAAAAAAAAAATATTGGAAAAATTGATGTTATAAAATAACTTTTCCAACTTCAAACCTGAAGACAGAGGGGGAATCCCTTCTCAGCGCAAATGTGCAGAGGTGAGCGGCCCCACAAGTCTGTGGTGTTGACATTTGCTCCGTGCTCCAGCAGGTCACCCACGATGAGGTGCTGATTGGCTGCCGTGGCGACCTGAAGCGGAGTCTGAAGGCACAAGCGAATAAAAAGGTGGCATGCATATTTTCACTCGTACCTCAACACTGTTCATTTTTACGCATTTGTAAAATTGTGAAGAGACTCGATGGAGAGGAGCTCCCCCACCTGCCCATTGTGCTCTTTCACCTCTAAAGCACCGTAGACGGCCATCTTGGAAGCAAGCATGTAGGCCAAAGCTCTTCTGCCTTGGGCCACAGCTATGTGAAGACATCTGCAAAAGTGAGAAAATGTCCAAAGATATTCCTAAGGTGGGTCTGGAATGCATCTTATCAAAGCGGCTGGAGAAAAATGAAGGTGTACTTACGTGTCACCATCGCCATCTTGCATGTTCAGCAACTCGGGAGAGACGCCTTCATACTTGCGCGCTTCTTGCTGGATTTGCCACTGAAATAATGTGAGCTGATACTCCTGGGGAGGGGGTGCCTCAGGACCAGGCAGGTAAGCGCAAGGAGGCATCTTCGGTGGATTTACAGGGATTTCATCCGGCAAATGTTTCCTTTTCTGGAGGTCAGCCCTAGACATGACTTGGGGAGAATTTTCTACCTGTGTTTGGAGAAACTTTTTTTGAAGTCCCACAACTTTTACAAAAGTGACGTTTAATACAGGCACATTTTTTTTAGCAGATTTTTTGGCAGGCAATTTTTAGCAGATTTTTTTTTTTTTCAGTTTAATTTTTTTTTCCATTGTAAATTTTTTTAGACCGACTTTTTTTCACTGTTTTCTTTTAGGTTAAATATTATTACAGTTGACCATTTCAAGATGTTGACTTTTTTTTTTACATTGAATTTTGATGCTGAAAAGTGACATTTAATACAGTACCCAGATGTTTTTTTTTTTTTTTTGCAATTTTTTTTTCTCAGATTTTTTTTAGCAGATTTTTTGGCACGCAATTTTTCGCTAATTTTTTTTTTCCAGTTTCATTTTTTTTTCATTGTAAATTTTTTTATACTGATTTATTTTAGGTTAAATATTTTTACAGTTGACCATTTCGAGATGTTGACTTATTTATTTATTTTTTTTACATTGAATTTTGCTGCTGGAAAAATTCAATATTAGAAATTTCGATGCTGAAAAAAAAATTGCGTTAGAAATTGGAATCAAAACTCTGATGGCACAGATATACTTCCATACAAAGGTTATTTAAGAGACTCTGACCACTGGATCATACATTTTGATTTAACATTTGGATTTCAGTTTCCCATTCATATTTAGCATTTAGAAGAAAATAAATCCATGTAAAAATATTTGAATGACTCAACACTTTGAGGCTACATGATTAGATTGTATTGATAAGCTGACAGAGCCAACATTACTCATCGACAGCTCTTGTGCAGTGATTAACTTCGATATGAATCCCTTGCCAAGCAAAACAAAAGTACATTTCTTCAATATGAGAAGCATAAGGTTGACGATTGAGCTTTTTTTTTCATCTGTGCCTACCTTGGCTGTCAAGCTGTCTTTTTGTCTATGCCTGGTCCCAGTTATGAGGAAATAAGTCCAAAGTGTGCCACACCACATTGTACTTCCTTGTTCCAAGTGCATTGTGTTGTGCTGAAGGGCCGGATTTTTTTTTTTTTTAAAGGCACAGATGTGCCTGGGCATTTGGAGAGGTTAAAAAATCATAAAATAAGTCATTCTCACTAATACGTCACTAACAGTATTTAATGATAATTATAAAAAAATGTAAATAAAATAAAAGATTATAAAAAATAATAATTATAAAAAAATCTAAATAAAAAAAAGTAAATATATACATATATTTATTTTAATATATTCTATCACTAATAACTTATTGAATTTAATTAATAAAGGTGAATCAGGACATTTTAATGACAAATTTTAGGTTTAGAGTTTTAAATAACAGAAATCACATTTTGCCAGAATATTTACTTATTCCATTTGTATGTTATAATTTTCCAATCAACTGACTTCAATGTATAGAGACAGAGTTGAAAAGAAAGAAGATATATATTAGAGCCAATTTTATTTATGATTTTGGATCATAGTGAGGGAAAGTGAGACATGACTATTGTCCACCCTCCTGACACATTGTTCCATTTTGGGGCCCAGTCTAGAGTGTTTACTTTTGACTTTTTTTTTTTTTTTAGATACAAACACTGACCTACATTTATTCAACAAGTGCTTTCTGCTCATCGATTTTGGAGCGACGGGATTCAACTGTCCAAAAGAATTCCATTCCGCTCACGAGAGGATTCCACATAAATAGAATTTTTCCAATAGAAAAACATATAGACTTCGTACCCCCCAAAAAAAACCTAAAAGACCGTATAAAGTGCACAAAAAATACTTGGAAGAAAAATGCCAATTTGGGGCAACGATGAAGAAGCAGAATTCATCATGTACCGAAACTGGCTCAAGTCACCTGGCAGTAAGCAAGCTCATAAAATAGTAAGAAAAACACAAACTGCATGCGTACTCCCGCTATAGTTCAGAAATTAAATACAGGGAAGGTCCCATTAATTGTCAGTTGTGGAGGGGAAGGGGGGGGGGACATAATCAACAGTAGGTCTTTGTCCTCGCTGGCTGCCAGGAGACTAGTTGTGCCCTTGAGATAACACAAATAAAGTTCGTGAATTTCCCAGATCGCGCTCATGATGAAACAGACGGACACTCACCTGCGATGTAATTGGCTCCAATGAGCATCAGCATGCTGCCCATGATGTAGAAGCCCAGCGGGGCACTGCAGAAGATGCTGAATTCACCTGACCACCAGATAACAAGCGTTCGAGTCACAGTGAGGAGCCTCCCAATCAAATCCAACCGCCCTACCATTTCCATTCGTGGGAAGCTCGGTGGTCTCCCAGTTCATTGACTTCTGAACGGCTTTCTTCCAGCGGGCGTAGCGAAACTCGCTTTCTGCCGGACACACGCCGAAACATCACATTATGCACAGCGGAGTGGACTTTTTGAAAACATACCTTCGGGGTTGATCTGAGGCTCAAACTTCTCCGACGTAACTTCGCTCAAGTCGTCCGGGTTCAAACTCCATACGCTCACGCCCTCCGCTGCGCCGGCCGCCATCGCTGCGCCCAGAGCGGTGGTCTCCGGCATGGATGGTTTCACTGAGGGGAAATTAAGAATTTGCAAACTAAAGACAAATGAAAACTAAAGACAAAAAACATTCACATGGTTGGGGTCAAAGGGTGACGACGAGTATGTGGAGGGCGAAGGCGACGCCTACCGACGGGGATGCAAAGTATGTCGGCTTGTAGCTGCATCAGCAACCTGTTGGACGTCATACCCCCGTCCACCTGCAGCTGGGTGAGTGGGATGCCGCTGTCCTGATTCATGGCGTCCAGAATCTGCAAAAAAAAAAAAAAAAAAAGAAAGAGAGCTCGACTTCAAAAGAGCAGGAGCAAAAGGGTTCCAATGTGTGTGGGCACCTCTCGTGTCTGGAAGCAGACGGCTTCCAACGCGGCGAAAGCGAGGTGACTCTTATTTGTAAACTGGGTTAAGCCGCAAATGACCCTGTGGCACAAAGAAAATGTCCGTCACCAAAAAAGTCTCGCTCAAGCGTGTTCCAAACTGGGTCCTACCCTCTCGCACTGGGCTCCCAGTACGGCGCGTAAAGGCCCGAGAAAGCAGGAACAAAATAACAACCGTAGGATGTCCCAACCGATGCGGCCAATTTCTCTGCGCACAAAAATAATACACGTTGTACGACAAACTCTCGATTTACGATATCAAACGACATACCGAGCTCCTCGGACGACTGGATGATGCCGAGATTGTCCTGCAGCCAACGGACCACGGCTCCCGCGATGGCCACGGAACCCTTGGCGAGAACGACACACGGTGTGGGACAAGGCTGCAAAACAGAACAATTGTCTTCCTGGTACCTCTAAGGCGTAGCAGGCGGGTTTGTCTCGACCCAGTTTGTAAGCCACGGTGGTGAGAAGCCCGTGCTCGGACATGACAGGCTGAAAAAAAAAAAAAAAACACACAGCTGCTCAACATTGAAGGCAACACGAAGCTCTAGACATTAGCGGCTCAGTGGCGACACCTTGGGGCCAGTGTTGCGCAGCAAAAAGCAGCCTGTTCCATACCTAGAACACAAAACAAAAAATTTGAATAATGTTACTTGGGGTTAAAAAATGTTTAAGTCACCCACAAGGCACGTGCACTTACGTGTTTTTAGCTTGCCCGTCCTGGAAGCACATCTGCCCAACCAGCGCTGCCGATTGATCGCCAAGACACTAACGAGGAAAAGCACAAGCATCACATCGGCGGCCATTTGCGTGGGCTTAAAAAAATAAAATAAATACTTACCCCTGAAATGGGAATGCCAGAAAGCGCTCCTGATTTCTGCCAAACGATCACATAACATTTATTGAGTGGACTGTCATTTATTAATAATAATAATAATAATAATAATAATAATAATAATAATAATAATAATAATAATAATAATAGACTAAAGCACATTCACAGGTGACATTGAATGACAGGCCCAGGTCCATTCTATTGCGAAAATGCTCAAACACAAAACTTTGGTGCTCATGTGAAACCACCTTGCCCAGATTATTTGACCACATTGAGGCAAATAATAAATCAATATTAAAATAAAGCAATATTAAAAACATTCATATCGCTATACGGTGCCACTGGTGTCCTCATCACAATTCTTTAGTTATACAAGTTTTGAGTTTGAAAAAAAATACACTATTTTATAATTTACCATAATTTGTGTGTAGTTGGATGTCAGCAAATTCACGTATAACTTTGTACATTGTCAAATTGCGGTTTATTGATTCATTTATTTCAAGTGAATGGGGTGTTTAACCAATATGCAATTCAAAGAGTAAAACATCTACTTTGTAGAATAAATATAAAGTTCAATGGAAAATGTTGAGGGACGTTTCAAAAGCACCTTATGGTGATATCGATTAAAATAGCACAGGTTGTATGAGCTCTCGCTTTCCCCACAAATAATGTTCAATTTTAACAAGGAATATCTCGGAAAATGCCCAGCAAAACAAATTCTTGTAAAATATTCAACAAATAAACAAAAATATCATCTTATAAAAAAAGCGCAGGGACAAGGATACATTTTTGAACAGAGCAGTGTTCAAGTGGACATGGATCAATGTCTTCACTCCTTTGTGAGGCGCGTTGAAGGAGTGAAGAGATTTATTCATGCAGAAGATGGCGAGCGTCAGGTCACATGAGAAGCAAAGCCAAACAGCCCATTTCCAATATGGCAGCGTAAGAATGTTTACATTCAATTAGAATGGCACATTTTGCATTCTTCAAAATTGCGCCGGCAAACTAGCTCAGCGATAGAAGTTGGAAATGAGCTTGCGGAACGGAAGCGGCCGGGTGACTAACTTTAGCGCGGTGAGGAAAATGGCGAGTTACAAAATGACTTACCCAGCTAGAACTTATTTTCTACCGGTGAGAGAGGGGAGACAATGGCACACAAAATAATGCCGACAAGAGTTTCTCAGTCAACGTTCATGCACTCGCAACAGCTCTGGTTATTTCGGAAGCGGCCGGGCAACATTAAAAAAACTAATATTTGTGACGATGGCTCACCATGAGGCCGTAGATTTCAGAAGAACTTCTCACTCGGGGCAGAATCTCCATTGGGATGCCAAAATATCTGATTGGGATCAAGAAAAAGCACAAGTGAAGGGTCGTGGAGCTAATGTTGCACTGACACATGCGACCACTAGGTGTCATACTTGCACAGCTCCGGGTCCCAGTCCATTGTGTGAATGTTGAACAACATGGTCCGACTGGCATTGGTCACATCAGTGCAGTGGACCCCTCCGGATTTACCTCCGGTTAAACACTGGAGAGTAATTTCAACTTCTTTGAACCAGAAAAGAAAGATAAAAGACAGACAAACGTCTCACCCAAATGAGCCAAGAGTCCACGGTGCCAAACATGGCGCGGTGACAAAGCACAGCTTTGTGAACGTCGTCGACATTGTCCATCAACCAGCGAAGTTTCACCGCGCTGAAGTACGTGCTGATGGGGAGGCCTGTTTTATGCTAGAAGGTGAAAAAAAAAGGAGGGGGATCAATTTACATTCTTCTGCCTTTTCATAACACATCTATTCTGTCTCTGGGTCAATTTTTAAGAACTAAAAATATCATCATAATAATTAGGGATGGGTGGGATAATGCCGATACTACAAATGAATTTTTGTCAAATGGTCGCCAAAAGGACATCAGAAAAACGCCAAGTTTTCACCTTCAAGTGGTTTTTATTCCTCCCTGGTGTTTTGTTGATCAGACTCTCAACTGTGGATTGAGTCCGCAGGTCAAGCCAAACTGGAAAATAAGAAATAAATACCGGTAAGGTTTTTTTTTTTTTTTTTTTTCACAGTAAGGATAGAAACGTTACCGATTGCGTTGTAAAGCGGCTCCCCGGTTTCTTTGTCCCAAACGAGCGTGGTTTCTCTTTGGTTGGTCACTCCAATCGCTGGGAAGAAACAAAATGAAAATGTCAGTCAATGCGCAAAATTTAACCACAAGAGTGTTGCATACCTTTAATATTTGCAATGTCGATATTGAGTTGCGTGAGTTTTTCACATGTGCGCTCCATGCACTCGTACACAGACTGCAAGATTTCTTTGGGGTCTTCCTCCACCCATCTGAGAGGCACCAAAAAAAAACACACAATTCAGGATTTGAACTCTTCATTCTAGAGGATTTGAGCACACACTGACCCTTCTTTGGGGAAGCTCTGTTTTATCTCCACCTGGTGATGGCTGAGGAGTTCTGCCGTTTTGGAATTGAACACCTACCAAAAGAGCACACATATTAATATTTAGTGCAACAGCACCTTGGAAAACATTTGGACTGGGAGTTTGCACACTGCCGAACATTCTGACGTCACATCGCGTTTTATTCAGTTATCATATTTGTATGACTTTGGACCCTGGTCAAGCAAATACGTGGAGGGCTGAGTTTTACTTGGCCACCTTTGTGGTATAAATGAATATTTTTAACCCCTTATGTGATACGTATGGACAAGAATTAGAAATAACGTTGAACCGCTTTCATTTGGTCAGTCTTACCAAGAACCGTGTGGAACTGGTGCCCTGGTCGATGGCAGCAACCAGCGGCCCGAGCGTTACGCGGTGTGATGACCCAGCCATGGTGCTGATCATGGGGAGCCCCGCAGCACCGCAGTTGGACCCAAAGCCGGTTGCCCTACTCCAGCTACAGGACAATTCAAAAGGGCGTGTAGTCAGGCACCGACCTTTTGCGTCTCTTCGGCGCTTGGTGATGACGTCAGAGCCCTAATAGCTCGGATTTGTTTGTTACAGATATTGTAAATTGATAGAGATATAGAGATCGTTACACAGATAGGTGGATGAATAAATGGATAGATAGATAAAAAATGTCCAATAATTAAACATGTGTAATTATAGTTAAGTATTATTTGCATAGTGAGCATTTTGCTCGGTAACGTTTTAATCATTCCTGCCGGAAATGTCATATTGCATAACCACTTCACACGCCGACCGGAAGTTACCATGATGCCACTTTATACTGGCGATGTCGAATATATTTGCGCATTTTTCACAACGACAGTACTTTGAAAATTCATTTTGAAATTGATTTCAATAGGCCGGAAGATTATTTAAATGATAATTTTCATAATGGACAAAAAAAACGTGTTCCCATACCGGGAGTCGAACCCGGGCCGCCTGGGTGAAAACCAGGAATCCTAACCGCTAGACCATATGGGACGTTGAAGCCTGACGGATTCATTTTGTGTGATAAAGTAAAAAAAATTAATCATTGCACTTAGATGTTTTATCTTTTAACCTGTACCTACGTACTGATTTGTCTATGTAATATCACACGCAGGTACATATATCGAACTATGCCGTGACCGTATATGAGGGTGCAGGCGCTGTGTGATGACGTCATCAGTAATGGACAGTGTTGATCAAATGTATACAGCACAAGTCTCGTTTTCTTTGTTTTAACTCATTCCTGCCTTACAGTCTCACTCAAATACGACAATGTGAGTACCAACCGTCTAATATTCAACGTGTATGGTAGAAATAACCCAGGGTTAGGCTTCAGGGAATATTTATTTATATTTTTGCAATTAGCCACATAGCTGTCAAGGCTACATTCAAGCGTAGGGTGTTAATCTTTTTCCTTTTTACTTTCAGGGCTGACTACTGGAAGTCACAACCGAGGAAATTTTGCCAATATTGCAAGTGTTGGATTGCCGACAATAAACCCGTAAGTGATCTTCATTTGATTTGTGTATTGCCGAGGACAGTGTCCATGAGATGCTCTCAAGTCTTCATGTTTATTTTGCATTGCAGAGCATCGAATTTCACGAAAGAGGGAAGAATCACAAAGAAAATGTGGCAGCCAAAATTTCAGAGGTATTATATTCGTTTTTTGTATTTTAATCAATAAGTGACATTTGTGTAAACTTTGTTGGCATACCAGCAGCTATGAAAAATGAGTTTTGGCATCACCATCATCACTGGCAGAAGAGATAAGAACCAGACTGAGAAGTCTTACATCTTATTGGCTACATTAACTTTCTGTGCTCGTAGATTAAAAAGAAGAGTCTCCAACAAGCGAAGCAAGAAAACCGTAAGTCGAAACAGTTTGCAGCGATGGAGGAGGCTGCGCTGAAGGCATATGAGGAAGACCTGAAAAGACTGGAAATGGAGTCAGGTAACTGTGTGTGGAATTATGGGGAAAATATCAGCTCTATATAAAACATGTTCAAAAAAGTGTTTTTTTGTTTCAGGTCCTTGTGCTTCAGCCGCAGTACTGCCAAAGCCCAAAGCACCTCCCATAGTATTGTGCGAGCCACCACCATACTGGAAAAAATATCAAAAGAACACAGAGAAACCCAAAAAGTCATATGGGGAGCAAAATCTGTGTTGGGTTGAAGTACAGACGGATGACGGAAACAAATACTATTACAACACCATAACTGGAGGTGAGCATGATCAGAGGTCTTTTTTTTTTGTGTCATGTCCTATCACTGTAACTCTTGATTTATTTATTTATTTTGCCACAGACTCTCAGTGGGACAAACCCAAAGGCTACCGGGGCAGCTCAAACTCGGTGCTTAAAGTTTTATATTTTGCTTCAAAATTTTTTATAAATGCAATTTTATCTGATTGCTCTTTTTTTTTTTTTCTCTAGAGTGCTTCAGGTAGTGTTTGGATGGAAAGTGTCAGCCCTGAAGGATATGGATATTGGTACAACACACAAACAGGAGGTTGTATATTTATATATTGTATATAAACTCAAACGGTCAGTTTTCATCTCATTTGGTCACATTTTGTCTCACCTCTCAAGAGTCCAGATGGGAAAAGCCAAAAGACCCCAATGAAACTCCCGAATCCAGCTTGGCATCTGGCAGTGACAAAACAGTTCAGGAGGAACTTGCTGGAGACGACTGTAAGGAGGCTCAGTTGTCGCAGAGCGAAGAAGTGACTGAAAAACCCAGCTTGCCCTCCGTCGTCCCAGAAGATAGCTTTAGGGTAAGAACAAAAGCGATGAAGAACATTCAATTTGTCTCAGTCGTGTCGTCAAATTTCCTGATGGGTTATTTCAGAAAAGGAAAGCAGAGGGAGAAGATGACCAAACAAGCAACAATATGCCTCAAGAGGATGTCAAGGAGGAGAAGCAAGAGGAGATCCAAAGTGAACCCATCGTGAAAAAAGAGGAAGAGGTGACAAAAGCAAAGAGGCCAAAATCGCAGAACCCTTACGGGGCTTGGGAACGGATCAAGGAGGAGAAGGATCCATAGTACGTGTGCCATTCAGAATTCAGCAGCTGGACCTGTCTTGACTTTGACATGATTCAGTACCTTATCTCTGTTCTCCTTTTCTCTCTCCAGCGCCAACGTGGACTTACAATTGCCTAAAGTAGACGAGGAGATTGTAATGACAGAGTTGCCGCCGGAACCGAAACCCAAGTTCAAGGAGCGCATCATCACGTCACTGGGAATGGAAGGCGGAAGCACTTCTTTCAAGAAAAGCAAAACACAGAACGGAAAATCCAGAAGCTTTCGACAGAGAGACAATGATGACTAGCCACGATTTTTTTCTTTTTAGTTTGGTGAATCGTAAATGAGTGTAATTATCAGTTTCATTTGACTTACTTTTGAAGATGTACAGATCAGCTGGCAGCTTGTGACCACTTGGGGCAGGTTGTACAAAGTTAATAATAAACAAGACACCTTTTACACAAAAATGCTTCCCTAATATTAATTTTAACCATTTCTTACCGAGAAAAGGTTCTTAATTATATTATTTTAGGGCAAATAATTTAATCACATTATTTTAGGGAAAATAATTTAATCATAGGCATAATCAGTGTACAGTAAACTGCAAATAATAAAAATTTCCACAAGCAAAACCTCCGATGTAAATATAAAGACGATACCACACGTCTCGCTTTTTCGATATTGTTGAAAACCATCAAACCCGAACTTGACGGGAAGTTGCGATGTGGGTCAGTCTGCAGAAGAATAGGCACTGCTTCTGCTGTTGGCCACCAGGTCCAGAAGCGCCTCCCTTTCTGCCTCTTCCAGTACGACACTGATGAGATCATCAAGCGCCTCGCCCCCTCGCATGAACTCCTGTCGTGGACGTGAAGAACATGTAGAAACATGACTAACGTCGTCCCTTGGGTGACTTTTTTATGGCGCTAACCTTAATGTCCCTACAAATGTAGCCATTGCGGTGGTCTGTGACACGATCCTGGCTGAAGTTGTAGGTCCGGATCCTCTCGGACTGCGAACGTGTTCCCACCTGCCATGGACACGACACACGTTAGACGTCACAAAAAACAAACTAGCTTTGAATTAAGTTCATTCAGTCCGACAGAGCCCTAATGAGAAATTGTCGTTAGCGTGCCTGCTGCTTCCGTGCCAAATTCTTCTGCTCGGTCTCTTTACTCATCAAGCTCTGGTAGAGGCGGGCCTTCAGCACACGCATGGCAGTTTCTCTGTTCTTCAGTTGAGAGCGGGTCTGCTGACACTCTGCTGTGATACCTGAAAAGGAAATACCGCAATTACAAGTCTGGAGATGCTTGGCAGTCGTCGTAATGTCGTACCCGAAGGAAGGTGAACGATGCGCACCGCGCTATCGGTCGTATTGACACTTTGACCCCCGGCACCTCGAGATCTGAAGGTGTCCACACGCAGCTCGTTCGGGTCGATGCTGACATCAACCTGGAGCGCACGTTAAGATCAATCCGTCGTCGTGAAGCCGTTGAAGGAGCAACTGAGGAGTTACCTCAACAGGTTGAGGCAGGATGATGACAGTCATGGTTCCCGTGTGGATGCGCTGCATCCGAGAGGAAAGGCCCACCTCGGGAATCCTCTGCACCCGATGCGTCCCCCCCTCATGCTTCAGATGTCTGTACACGTTCTCCCCGGCTATCTGCGCGGCTGCGTGATGCAAACCACCTGAGGACACGAGTAAAAGTTCTTCAGTGTATCTCAGCATGCGGAATATATACAGAATATAGTAAACACACCGTATTCTGCCGGAGTGTAATTCAACGTCTCAAAATCCCACTTCTTGTAAGCGGCAAAACCCTGGTACATGTCAAACATTTCTCGGGTGAATTGTTGACATATATCACCTAAAAAAAAAAACACACAGAGGAAAAAAAAAACCCCTTCTTCTTTATGTTTAATAAATACAACTGAGCCATAATTGAGAATTCACAAACCTCCAGTTGTTCGTCCTGAAACGACTTCCAGGAAAACGTTACTAGAGTCCAGAGGGTCAGTCGGCAAGAGAGTTTTGATTAACTAGAAAGCAAAAGCGAGAATATACTCAAGCATTGGATATTCTACAGGAGTACATTTGATCAGCCTACTGTACCTCTTCCTTTAAGACTGAAATCCTGTCTGCGATGAGAGCTTCTTCTTCTTTCAGCAGCTGAGCAAACTGTTTTGCTTCTTCATCTTTGGACCCAACCGGGGCTGCAGTCATAGGGAGAAAAAATGTCATGTTAATATAGGTGTCAAACTCAAGGCCCGGGGGCCAGATACGGCCCGCCACATCATTTAATGTGGCCCGCGAAGACAAATTGTGCATCAAATTCATGTGTCATTACTAGAATTGCAAATTGTCTTCACTTTTAATATCTTTTTTTATATATATTTGACCAGTTTTTACTTACAATGCAAAATGGACCGAACTTCGTCAAGATCTTTAACCGCTTGTTCAACATTATAAAAGATATTTGCCAAAGGTAGCAGCTCAGTATACTTCTTCACCATCAATTTCCTGTCAGCTTCGTTCACGTTTGAGCGGTGCAACTTCTGGTCAAGGGTTTTGTGATAGTCCATGAGCTGTCGGACATAAGTTCGAACAGAATCGTTTTCGTACAAGCCGTGAAAGAAGCGCCTTGTTTCGAATGTGCCAACATGGCGTTGTGCCTTTCCAATTGTCTCACTTAATATTGTCCTCTGTCGTCCTCTTTTAAGGTTGTTGTAAACTACGCGGGGTAAGACGGTACGCAGGCGGGACAAACTACAAGAAAACATTTGGCAGTAGAATTTTTAGCGGACATGAAAGTGATGAGTAAAATCACAACAGATTTAATAACAAACAGAAACATGGCATTGGTAACCCGGAAGTAGTTTTAGGAAATGAAGGGGCACGCCACCGCAAAGCAGTCTGGGAGATGTAGTTTTATTGCGGACGTAGTTTCACCGGCAATTTTGAGCACTTCAGAGAAAAACTCACCTAGCTGATGATAAAATGTCAAATCCTTCCACCTGTACAGGTATGGGACTAAATAAAAATTAGTATTACACATGTTTGGAGAATTTAATCAATATTTTATCTTCTTTAAGAAAAAAATAAGTCATTATACAATGTTAGCATCACTATCTACTAGCTCTAGCATTCATTTTACCTTCTAATCACAATGCTAAATTTGATATTGTTCGTTTTATGGACATTCATTTACAAAGAAATTAATACTTTTTTCCTATCTAACTTTCAGGAGTTCAGAATCAATTGTCAGTAGACCAAGTCCTGGAAAATATTAACCAACGAAACATCATAGAGACCGAAATTCTACAAAAAGAAAATGAGACTCTCAAAACCCTACAGGTTCACCTTTTAAAAAAAATATTTTTAGTATTTTTTTCCCCTCAATATTTGTTTTCAGTCAATCATGATAATTAAAATGATTCATTTTAGTTGCAATAAATAAAATATTATATCTGGATGTGTTTGAATAGAGTTCGGTTTTATCAGGTGACTCTATTGGACGTGCAGAAGAAAAGCGATGAGGCTGAGAAGAAGCTGAGACATACAGCAAGGGACCTCCTTATCGTGGAGGATGACATGATACAATTAGAGCAGAAGATGCAGGCTGAACGTGACCAATGTGCCTCCATCACAGTAGAAAACATCAAACTCCTGGAGCAAATAAATGAAGGGGAGGAGAAGGCCTGCACGCAACGGGCTCAGTTTGACCTTTATCGAAAAAAGATGGAGGACCACAGGCAGGCGGTTCTGCGTGCGGTGGGCCAGACTGATACTTGCGAAGAGAAGAGGACACTTGTCCAGAAACTAAGGAAAGCCAAGGAGGAGCTGAAGGAGGATTTAAAAAATCCACATGGAGTCAATGTCCAATCAGCAAAGGTAAATTTCTACAATTGGGTTTATTTCCACATAGCTGGATTTTATCCTTACAGAGAGAGATCGCTGCGCTGAGAGTGGAGATTGAAGAGATGATGAAAAATATCGTGCAGAAGAGGGAAAGTCTTCAGAAAGAGTTGGAGACCCATGCTCAGATCAAGCAAGACATTGAGGTAGGGTGAAAGAAACATTCAAAGCTCCTAAATGTATTCAGTGTATTTGCACTTGTCTTAGGAGCAAACTAAGCGCTTTGACGCCATCAGCAAACACCTTCACTGTCAAATCAGCAAGACCCAGGCTGCCCGCAGGTAAAGACTTAATTCATTTTTTTTTTTAATATAATTTTTGTTTTGCACGTATGTTGGAGTTTCACCGATTTGTCCCTGATCTATGCAGGCTAATGTCCAGAGACATCAACCAGATGGAGAGACGGAAAGCTGAGCTCCAAAGGCAGCTGGGATCGTCCAATGACTCTGCTCAGTGCTAAAATCAAATTTGGCATGAAAACTAACCAGCAGAGGGCAGTAATGTCAAATAAATGCATCATCTAATACAGTCAAACCCTGACGTGATAATATTCGATCGCGTTTAAATATCTACAATATTTATTTGCTTGTTATTGCTGAATATTGTTTTACATCAATATGCCCAGAATATATTTAGTCACTGAACGAATTCAGCTGGATTTTTTTTTTTTTTGCCATCAGCTCATCCCGAACAAAAGCTTCAACTGTCGATATGTTTTTGGTACACAGTGTTCCAGCTTCCGCCTGAATGGTTCGCCTGGTACAAGGCGAAGTGACAGTCCCACTTGCAGGCTAACAAGATTGTGCCACGTCGAGCATATCGCAAAAACTAAATTGCAATAATTAATAGAATTGGCGTTTCTGCACATTACTGTCATAACGGTTCTTTGTCTTGTTCTGTAAAAATACAATAAAGTTTCAGCGTTACTTTAATGCACATTGTAGTCATGCTATTCTGTTTTTATTTTTTTAAATTGAGAAGTGTAAAAGGGATTAATCACACAGCACATTTTAATCAAGATCATCTTTATCTAGGCAAGATTTGATATTAGATTGAATCACAATAAATTATCCAGGTCGCCATTGTAAATGAGAAAATGTTCTCAATTGGCTTACCTGGTATAACATTGAATATAAAAAAAAAGAATACCAAAAAAAAAAATCTGTAATTGTGGTCGCTCATGCACCTGCAGCTTTAATATGCCAGTTGTGTAAATAAATACAAGTGCTAGCTTTTAATACCTTATTCTAGCAAAAAATGTTTTTTTGGGGGGGCATTTCCTGAATGGTGCATTGTTGGAGTGGATCCAGTTGCTAGCTATACCGTGCCGCTTCTTGGCTTGCCCTCATTAAAGCACTCAGATCTGACAGCACTATCCCACTCCATCCTGTTGAGGCCCAACCCGTCCAATTCCACAATTTCCCCTTATTACACCAGATTTGTTCAATTAATTAATTCCCTACCATTGACAGCTATAGTCGTCAATAGCTGGCATTGAATGAGTTAATATGTGCTATTATTTTTGTTAATCCCGCCACTGACCTTCCCAGTCAACGAGGGTTGGCCGTTGCTTTCATGCCCGGAAACCGCATCAGCTGGATTTTTCGAATGGGTGCAGCACTGGACTTAATCGTTCCCGCTGCTCCTTGTTAGGCCTGGTTGCAGCCTGCCAAGGCCTCACCTGTGAATCAACAAGGGAGCTTTCTTTTTTAACAACTGTAATTGTGTGAGTCATAGTGCATTTTCCCTTCTGCTGACTCACTATGGCGATGAGAGAAATAAAGAAATGGAGCCAAAAAAATTTGCAACCAAAGTGCATCATTAAAAAGTGAGCTGGGAAATAAGCTGTATTCACAAATATATAATTTCAGCCAAAGCTCGGGTGTAAGGAACAGCCAACAGTGGGATGCCTTTCATGCCACAAAATACAAACTAGGAAGAGGATCATTTGATGTCAAAAAGTAGGACAGCTAGTGGGAGGAGCATGACTTCCTGGATTGTCTACGCTAGCAAGCAAAAAAAAAAAAAAAAGCTTATTTCCTGCCTGATAGAGAGAACAAAGGTATGCTCAATTCTGAAGGAATTTGAGGCATCAATCTGGGTTTGCATCTCTGAGTCCTAATATTTTGCATTGGTGGGATTATTTTCTAATTTGGGGTGCATGAAACTGACAATTTTGTGATGTTGTTAACTTATTAAAAGCTCATTGTCATCACACATCACAAATGTCACAGTCACTGGCGGAGATTTACTTTTTTACACACACAGATCCTAATTTTTCCAGAAAACACAGATAATATATTCTTTTTTTCTTTTTTAACTTTACACAAATACCATGTCATTCAAATTCTCGCCACACAAAGCATGAAAATCAACCCTGAAAATCGGGACACGAGCAAAACTAGTATTTCTAAAAATACAATTGTGCATGTGCTTTTACGGCTCGTGTAATCCAGACAGCAAACATGAGTGTTTGTGTGTGTGAGTCCGGATTGTGCTGGAACATCCTGTGCTTCTCAAAGCTTTAAGTGTGAGTGCCCATGGTGGGGGGAGAGGATCGGGTGGGGGGGGGGCATTGCCATATTACATTGTCTACAGTGGTGTTGACCTAAATATTGACTCAGCATGTGTTGATTAACTGTCCTACATTGTGCGCTTCTGATTGAAAGACTTGATAAACCTCCACAAGGTCAAGGAAGTATTTTTATGAAGCCACCATGAAAACGTGTGATGAGCAACATTTTTGGGGCTTATTTGTCAAACTCATGATTTTTCAATTTCGTCCTTATTGCCAGTTTTGTAAGTCAGACTCCATTCACGACCACCAATTTCCAGCTACATAGAATCTAAATTCCAAAATATGGAGGTGACATTTTGATATCACTTATTTATCCCACCGACACAAAAATGGCCGACAAACAGGAAGTAGTAAAAGCCAATGTTTATATTTGCGTGGTGGGACTCACAGGCCAGATGATTGTTCAAGGACAGGAAGGATTTAAAGACAGAAGAAAACTTTTTTTTTTTTTTTTAAATGATCAGAGTTTAGTGATCGTCGTTATCAACCAGTGGAAGCAACTACGTCAAACGACAAAAATAATCTATTGAGAGCAGGCTTGTTTGTGGAGTTGAAACATGATTACAGAATAAATATACTTTTAGGGAAAGTCAGAGTTTGTTTTCACTCACTTGTGTCAAATGATCTAGCCACAAAGTTCTCATGGCTGTGTTGCAAAGTGCAGGTGGACAGAAAGGTCGTTGGGTATCTCAAAATGAGGAATCAATTTACTCCTGGCTTCAGAATGGGACAACTTTTCCAGCAAGACGTCTCAACTGACGCCCGAGTGGAGGTCAGGCTATTTTGGAGGTGGCAAGGTCTAGACTTTAGAGGAAGGACATTTTTTGTGAAGCTCTCATTGCGACACATCGGCAGCTCAGCATATTTACAGATCTGTTCTGCACGCTTTTCACAACAACGACACCGGCGGATCGACTCGTCAGCCATCTGCCCCAAAAATCTGACACGTGATGAACTGGATTTAATTCGTGTCACACTTCTGAGCTGACCTTGACATCCTTGTTATGCTAATTTTGCATGGAGCTGTTAATAAAAACATCCCTCTAGTGACTCAGCATTCCCTGTCCTTAACGATAATGGGTATCGACGTTTTCCCCGTGACGCCACACGTCCTTCCGAAATGGCGTGATATGATCCCGGTGGCACAACTAGTAAACAAACTCTTCCTCGGTAGCCATTGAGAAAAGAGGATCAATAATTTGAATGAGGATTTTAGCCTTTTTTTCTCGTTATCTGAATCTGTAAAGTGTTCCAAACTGTTTCTAATTCAAATCCAATTTTTCTAAGGTCATTTTAAATCAACTTTAGTATTATTTTTGTGTATTTTGCAGCATTGATGTTCCTGTGTGTGCATATATGGAGCATGTTGGCGATGCGCTGACCCGGGTTGGGATTATCTGTCTTCGTTGGGGTCTGTCCAGGCTGGAATCAGAAAAGCCACCTGCTCGCTCAGCATTGTAAACTGCATAGCAGGAGGTCAGGGCCAGGCGATGATGATAAGCTGATTTTGGGAGAACATCTTTATTTGTCTGCTACAATAGGTCATACATAATAAATCAGTGATTTTCAATCACTGTGTCATTAGAGATTATCAGGTGTGGAAATTATCTGAAAAATATCTCTAATTAATGTTCATCTCCAGTAACATATTGAGGCAACCAAAACAATTGTGCCTGTGACGTTTTCGGGAATTTGTTGTTAATGTAAAATATTTTCAGGTTGGCAATGCATCGTGAACAATTCCACGGCGTGTTATTTGTGTCTCAAGCATTAGCTGGGGATAATCCACGTGCGTCGTGTAGATCACGGCAGTAGCACACGTTAAGAAAACACCCTTTGTCAATGAAATGGGATTTGCGAAAGTGCCAGACCCCCTCAGTATATGATCTTTGGAGCAGATTAGACCAAGATGGAGTGAAAAGTCTGTGTCAGGGTAGACCAAAGTCAGCATTTCTTCGACAGTATATTGCTCAGCACAGGCCGCTTGGAATTTGCATAATATTCTATTACAATGCAGGAGTTGACAAATATATATATTTTATTTTATTAGTTTTTGACTCGGAATAGAGTTTCCGATTCATTTATACAGGACTGTCTCCGAAAATTAGAATATTGTGAAAAAGTTCTTTATATTCTGTAATGCAATTTAAAAAACAAAAATGTTATACATTGTGGATTCATTATAAATCAACTGAAATATTGCAAGCCTTTTATTATTTTAATATTGCTGATTATGGTATACAGCTTAAGAAAATTATATTATATATATATTATATTACATTATTATCAAATGTAATTGACAGTAGGCTTTGAATGATGTCGAAATAGATCAAATCAAATCTTAAGTGTGCATTGGAATCCGAATCCAAACATGTCGTCATCGCGTGCTGAGGCGCGTTCCCGATCAAGAAATAAGCGTGCACGGTCCACGTGACAATGAGCGAGCTGGGGGCGTGGCCAACACGCGATCTGTACGGAGGCTTGTTCCTATAGAGCCAATCGCAGAGATTCAACGTTCTGGTGTGTGATGCGCATGCGTAAAAAGGACCACGGCATAGACAAGCGTCGGTGACAAAGAAATTGGATTTAAGACAATAATACCGCTAATATTAAAAATAAATGAATGAATAAATAAATAATGATAATATGCCATTATACATATCTATCCATTCATGTTGCTTTATTCCAAAATGGATTAAATTCATCCCCCTTTAGACACAACACCCCATGACAAAGTGAGATTGACTAAATATTTGCAAATCTATAGATAAAAAAAAAAAAGCATGAACTCTTGAACAAGGTAGCTTCCAAAAAGGCTTTTAACACACATTAATGCAGTTTATGAATTAATTTTTTAGCATGGCGTGATGCATTCAGGAATTAAAATCCGAATTTTGGCTTGTATTATTATATTACCAGTAAAGAACAAAGACAGTCCATTTTTTCTTTGTTTTCACTTTTATTTGAGGTGCAACTGTCTAGTGCAAATCGTTACGTCACATTTGTGATGGGCTGAGGAACATGCACAGAACATTGACATATTTTCTACGAGGCATTCCTCCATTTTGCCAGGTGTGTGTGTGTGTGTATGTCCTCTGAGTCCAGGCAGCAACACAAATAATTGGCTGCACAAAAAGACCAACAAAAAAAGTAAAACATCCTCCATCGCTTCAACAAAACAATGTAAGAGACAAACATCGGCAAAGAGAAACAGTCGCTATTGTTTTGAGTGAGCAAAGTGACAATACAGTCACCGCAGGAGAGACAGAGTTCAGCGCAGAGGTCAACGATCCTCATCTGTTCCCATCCTGAGTAGCTGACATCACAGGTACTTCATCACCTGGCAAACCATAGATAGATATATACACAAATATATTTACACCAACTGAAAAGAGA
Organism: Syngnathus scovelli; assembly: GCF_024217435.2. Lineage (NCBI taxonomy): Eukaryota > Metazoa > Chordata > Actinopteri > Syngnathiformes > Syngnathidae > Syngnathus > Syngnathus scovelli. The sequence goes on from NC_090848.1 coordinate 1,944,812, forward strand.
CTATATATGTATCTATGGTTAGAAACCAGGCACTTTGCAGAAGTGGACATGTGTATTGATCTGTACAAACCTACAAACAGTCCGATCGTCTCCTTCTCCCTCTTTTGTACATCACCGGGACATTAAATTACATCGACGAGAGCAAACAGAAAGTAAACCCTAACCCTAACCCTATAAAAACAACAACATTGATTCCCTGCATAAATATTGAATTCCTTTTCCAACAGGGGAGGGGGCGGGCAACGTGACACCAGAGAACAACACCGAGTCCTCCGAGTACAAAGTCAAGTGCCATCCCAGACCATCACAACTGAATCCCAAACCGAGGGGGGGGTTGCAAGTCCTCCAGTAAAGTTCATCTAACGTTAGCAGCGACATGTGCATGTGGGGGGGGGGGGGAATGGAATGTGTGTGCTGGGTCGAGGTGGTGGGCTGAAGTTGGCACATGTTCCACACTGACTGGGCTTCAATTCACGCCCGCTTGGTGCTCCACCACCTGCCCATCACCATGACAACTGTGATTGTCTAAGCAGGTAAAAGTCACGAGACAAGGCAGAATAAATTAATGTGCGACAAAAAACTTGATGGGGATCCTCGGGATGGTGGCATAGTTGGCGGCGGGGGTCACAGTACAGAGATCCTTTCTCTTCAGGCGGACGAGCCGGAGTTCTGTGCGGAGGGGAGGGCTTGCGCCGTTCCCACCGAGCTCGGGACTTGAGGCGGCAGAGCGGTGCCGGTGGGGGAGCCGCCCGTCTGGACCTGGGCCTGGAATTGAGCCATCTGCTCGGGGCTGGCCAGGTTCTTGAGAAGGTTGTTCTCTTGCTCCAGTTGAGTGTTGCGCTCCATCAGCTCCTTGATTTGCTCCTTGAGCACCTCCACCTCCTCGCGCACGGCGTACATCAGGTGACTCTTCACCAGGTCCTGAGAGAAGGAGGGGTGGGGGGGGGGGGACTCGTTAAAACAACCTCGGCCCGTGACTTTGAAATAGTACAAATTCATTCTCACAGTGATCACTGAGATGATATCCATGGAGAATATGCCTGACATTAGAAACTAATCACATTTGGAACATTCTATTGAACAATCAATTCTTTCATTGCAAAAAATAAAAATATGAATTTTACTCAAACTCATTCAAAAGTGAACAATAATGCACACGGCACCCAACAATGGATGGATGGATATTTACTTTCCCTAACAGAAAGGCCTCGATTTCACAAAACCTACTTTTTCTTCTATTAATCCCCCTGGAAACTTTTCAACTTCTAAAAATTGCCAGCCATTACTCGGCTACATCTCGCAACATCCCGAGCGAGCTTGACCCGGGTCGCTGCCCGCCCAGCGTCACCGAGATGATGATGACGACGATGGCCGAAGGGGGATTAGCACGTTTTAATCTGAGCATCCCTTCCTCTTTGTGCAGCCAGGGAACAAAATGTCCCCGTGCCGAGTGGGAGGAGCCAATCGCTGGCCAAGTTATTTATACCGACAGGAGGGGAGGCCGCTGCCTGCCTAGCAACATGCTGCTGAGGAGAGGATGGGATGGAGATGTGGGAGGAGGGGGATATAGCGTGTGAATCTCAGTTTGGCCCACATCATCTTTCCAAATCGTGACAGTGCATGGCCACAATCTTATTCTTCATAACGGTTTATGAATGAGCCTTATTCAAATAAAGTTATTACCTTCCTGACTTTTGATGCACAGATGCCCTTTCCCTATTAAGGCGGCCTAGGTTCATTCAAAATAACTATTCTAAATAATCCCGGTTATTTAACTATCCCCAAAGTCATATCGTGAAAAACACGAGGAGGAAATAAATTGCAGGACCTGCCTCGGCATTACGTAACACCAGTGGAAGCTCACACGAGCGAGGTAATGGTGCGCTTGAGGACAACTACTTACCATCGCTTGCTCAATCTTGTTGTCAATGGCCACGACACTTGCACCCGAAGAGCTGAAACAGAATTTAAAGAACATCGTTAACCAACTGGATGGTCTGAGAGGCGCTAGTATGGTGCAAGACGGGCCGATTGTTGCGGCAGGTAACGCAACAAAGGAGCCAGACAAAAAAAAAAAAAAAAACAAGCGCAGGAAAAGCGCACGCAAAGTGTTTCGTTTTAGCGCAAAAATATAATTACCTCCTGTCAAGCCTGACCGACGCGCTCTCCTTGCCGAGTACGGAGGACAGAAACGAGATGGAGAAATTGCGCAGCTGGCAAACGCCAAGGTCCATCGCCACCGTGTAACACTGCGAATTCATGCTATCCGGTCCATCAACGCGCCACCGCGGCTCGGCCCGGCTCACAAGACGTCCGGCGGAACAAATGTCAAACCGGAGCGCATTCTGTAGCTCCGCGGCCGACGAGATCAGCACAAAGACTGAGGTGCAAGCGAGGGAGGGAGGGCTGACAAGTGCTTGGCCGCAAAATGTGCGGAAGGCAGGGGGGGTGCTAGCAGCCGCCTGATTGGCTGGAAGCAAGGCTCATTTGCATAACAATATCCGCGGCAGTATCAGTTTGGGGGAAAGCAGAATTTTATGCAGGACATCTAATAGAGATACCGAGTTATAATAGCCTAATTTTGTGACGCATAGTATTTTTTTTATTGAAATACATGAACGCTTTTGATGGTGTTGAAACACTTAAAGAAAATGTCGCCACCTTCTGGTCAGTCCTGCTCATAATTTAATCGAAAATAAAGTGAAAAGCCATTAACCAGTTCGCGCCCTCTTGTTACACATTTTTGGCAAATAAATAGCGCTGTGTTGTAAATATAAAGAGCATTAGAGTGTAAAGAAATCAAATTGTTTCTTAAAGTGTAATTAATCAAAAATTTTGTTTACAGTAATATGTTGTGTGTATCCCCACTCAATGCAATATTCTGATTAATATTGCATTTGTGGAAAATGAATCCAGCATCAAATCAAATACACCAGTTTTTATCTATCTCAGGTGGTGGCCATTTTGCCACTTGCTGTTGACTAAAAATGACATCACAGTTGCTCATTGTTTGGAAACATTAAAGCCGTGCAAATATGAACGGAATTGAAACCAAACAATCAATTTCCCAAGGAGCTGATCAAATCATAGAAAACATGATGACATCACTGCAGGTGCTTCTGCATCAGTCACTAGTTAGTAGGACTGATGCCATCACTATGGCAACGCTTTTGACAAAGAGCCCAAATAGTTGATTGGAGGATCCAGTTAAACCACATACTCCCATCAGAGCCTCCAACACCTTCTCCTTTATCTGCTAACAACACCTTATATGACCGTATCACTTGCCACCAATTACTACTTTTCCATTAGCTAGGTGTTGGGCGCCATCTTGTGGCATTCCAAAGAAATAGCTCAAAATAAACATTGGGGGGAATAATTCACTTTTTCACACAAATAATTGGTGAAAATGAAAGAGCAGACAGGACTTGACTGTATGTTGATGAGTGACATGCTTTGTTGGGCCAATAGGGGGCAGTGCAATAAGTACGCTAACACGAGAGCTGAACATGATGTTCAGCTGTGCCAGTCATTGACCAAGATGGGGACCTCGGCTTGCACATGCATTAAGAAGATCAGACAGGTCGGGGTCTGCGTTTGCTGCGGGGTTTTTTTGACACATTGCGACAGAAAGTCGAACTTGAAAGCCCCCCCGACATAATTGCAGTTGAACGGCACCGGCGCAAAACAAAAGAACTCCATCGTTACCTCTTCAGATGCTTCTCCAGCTCCCAGAAAAGAAGCTTCACGGCCATGGCGTCGCGACCCTGCGCTCCTCCGGCCCGGGCCAGCCCCTTCTCTCTCATTGATGCTCAGAGTAAAAACAAAAAGTCCATGCGGCACCCCCCCCGACCCCTCACCCAAAACAAGCACCACCACTGCACCTCCTCCGTCCGTCCGTCCGTCCGTCCTCCAGACCCGACCCCCCTGACTCCCCCTCGGCGCTTCACATTGGGGGGAGTCTGACCCACTACGTAGTCCCGGGACTGCGCCCGAGGAGGACGGGGGGGAAAGGAACGGGTGTGCGTGTGTACCCCCCTACGGCGGCCGTGTGTCTGAATCCAAGACTGGTAGCGTGGTGAGAAGCTCAAGTGTGACGTCACTCCAGTCGGATTCACATCACCTCCCCTTGTGTTGTTATGTAAACTGTCAGGAGAGATTAGAGCAATCCATCCAATGCGATGAGCCCTTTTCGACCACATACCCAGTCGACAAGCCCCGCCCAGCTTGCTCGTTTCCAACAAGATGCTCTCAAGAAATATTGAGACACTCCAAGCCTGCAACACTCTAAGCGCTTTTGAGTGGAAAAGCCAACTGAGGAAACATCTTAACATCCAGCTCGGATGTTCAAAACGGGAAGGACCGCGTCTACGTTTAAGTTATAGCGGGTGCACCAGTGGCTGCGCTGTCACTTGGCATTAGTGCACATACATTGGCCATACACACACACACATACACACACACAGCCTCACGTGCATCTCCATGCGAGTCAGTCGCCGTTCCGGGCGGACAAAGCCAAGACAAGAGTTTGCCCAGCTTGCCTCAAAATGGCAGCAAGGTGAAAATAATTCAATTAATAATTCAATTAATGTTCTTTCTTTTTTCTATTTTTACCGTGTGTGTTTATTTTAAAGAGGGTGAGCACACGGTTGTCAGAACAAAAGACTATAAACCGGTTTCAGGGAGATCTTGGCGATGTTGAGATAGGTCCACTTTTCAGCCAATCGTAGACGGCGCTAGTGCTTCGACTCAACCAATACGGTGAGACCGTGACGCCGTGACTTCATAGGAAGCCCAGATGGGACTCTTTCATTCCGGGCCCATCCGTCCAAAACACTATAAAAGGCTGACCCATATATGGTTCGAGGGTGAAGAATGGAGCTGGCGTCCATTTTTTTTTTTTCTCCTTTTACGAGGGTTCCCCTGTGATTAGCTCACTCCCCTGTCAACTTCTCCATAACTTGTCCTCAAGTCGTAGACCTAATGATATTCAATGAGTGATGAGGACAGGAACGAAATTCCAGAGATGGAGAGCAAATGTGGCAAGAAAGAGGAAGCTTCCGTTTGCAATCGAGGATCAAGCCCGCCCCTCGGCCGTTGCCAAGACACACACTAAAGACAGATAAGCAAAACCCCAAATCTCAAAGGCGTCTCACGAGAGCCTCTGGAGCCAGCACGCAATGTTTTACGTAACCAGCCCGCTGCCATATGGTTCCACCAGAGGAGAGCTCAAGTCCAACATTTTTGCCCCTTTAGTGAAACCATGCAAGGATTTCATCCTAGAGGGAAGAGGAAGACATTGGATTTATAAGGAGACCAACATGCCAAGAATTTGGGATAAATAATTCATGCATTTTTTTTTTTTGTGGCTAAAACTCCATTTGGAACCACACCCATTGGGAAGAAGTTTGAGATGGTTGCAAATTGAAGATTAGAACAGACAAATCACAATGGTAGAACACAAAGTATTGATTTTAGAGAGAGGTGAGGTTTTTTTTTTAAACAGAGAAATGTATGTGTTTTTTTTTAACATCCAAAAGCAGTGCATCAACATGAAGAAAGAAGGAGAAGCACGCAAACGTGAATGTCATCTTGTTGGCACGGGAGTTTTTTTTTTCTTAATCTGTGAAGGCTCAATACAGCATAATTCCAACCGAATTTTCTTGGAAGACTTAACTTACCCAAAGCCAAATTTAAGGAGGCAAGTCTTTCTAAGCACATGCAAGATTTTAAAATCAATCAGCACTAATTTGACAGTAAGATGGAAACACTTTCAAAGTGCCCGATTCTAATTTGATTCGTTCTCGCATTGCGTGCAGGGAAAACCCCCAAAATGGTGAGAAAAGCACATTTAGGTCAGCAACTCTAAAAAAAAAACACGTTAAGATTATTATATAAAGCACAGTGGAAGCATTGAAGGGCCGACACTGCCCTCGTGTGGCGAATCGTGGAATAACACGGCTGTGGAGGGAATTAAACCATCCGCTTTTATTGTGTCCTTTAATAGCGAGCTCGCCATTTTGTCGAGTTGTTCGAATACGTAGTAAGTATAAATTATCCCCAACATGTTGTAACTAAGCAACAAAATAATTAATTGGGGCCCAGGAAGTGTTTCAAAACAACTACACAAAACCCCAAACTGAGAATCCCAAGAATGCAAAATGATCGCCAACACAGAAAACAAAGAAGACTCACCCAAACCAGTCAAACAAGCAAATAAAGAAACTATATTAGGGAAAAGCCGCAAAACATACACAAGCTCGTTTGTTCAGCCCAATGTAAACGTTCAGTTTTGATGACAGTGTTTAAACACAAACTGAAGGCAACACAACAGCTTGTGCAGTGACTCACTCAATAGAAACTGTCCCACGCAAATGAATGGTCATAAAACTGACATAAAAATGACAAATGGACTTTTTATGGTTGATGTTAGCAGGCAGACTTTGCCATTTGATACATCCGTGAACTGCTGTCAAACATCTCGTCGGGTAAAAATGATGTTTGTGACATGATCCGGTAGTTTTCCAATTAGCGCCGGCGGGTTCAAATTCCTGCCAACAGATTTTGAGGACGACATGGAGGCACAGGACAGGGCACACCCTTGCCTGCTGCTTTTCAAACACACTTGTTTTTCGATTCCCAGGAAATATCGAGGAAGCTGCCAACGTGCCTGCTGCTCAAAGCAATCCGATAAAATAAGTGGAAATTATTCCACGCAAAGAATCTGGAGCCAAAGCAAAAAAAATAAAAAATATAAAAGCTTAGCAATACAAGCTCACGCAAAGACGAATGGCGGAAAATCCCAATGATGTTTTGGTGGCAAAGAAAACGAAATGAATTCTCAAGTGTTTGGACGAAAAGGCGGACATCAAAGATGGTCTGTTGCGGCCCACTTGAAAAGAAAAAAAAAAAAAAAAACTGAGCAGACAACCAGACAAATACGATTAAAGATTCTCAAAAACGGGCCATGCGGACAACAGACGACTTGCAGACAACAGCTGTGGTTAATTCAACTGAATTAATTAAAGGGGTTCATGAAGCAAATTTGAAGCTTCGCCTTCTCATCAACAGTGAGCTGCTTGTCTTTGTACTCTAGAACTGAATATTTGAAGTCTGCACAAAGTCTCAAAGCATCGACACAGTAGCTAGGTGGACTTGGTCGTCGATTGCGTGACCGATTTATTTCGATAGATGTGAATTTGAAGAAGCCGATAGATCTCATCTCACCTGTCCTCCTCTCCTTCAGCGTGCGGAGTCCTCAAGCCAGCAGCGGCAGCAGCAGCGACAAAAGCGCTAGCCTCCACCGACATCCCCATGTGGGCAGCCGTCGCTCCGATTCCGGCGGCGCCCAGCCTGGGAAGTCCGAGCAGGCCCTGGTGCTGGAACAGAAGTTTCTGCGCGTCTTCCAGTTGAGATGTTTTAAGGGAGCTCCCTCCTGCCAGAGGGGTCGAGTAGAGGGCGCCGCCTGGGGTGAGAAGGGGCTGGAGGTCGGCTTGAAGTGCAGTCATGTACGGGGCTGATGGAGCCAGATGTAGGGGACGAGATGGCGGCGGGCCGGCGACTGAGCTTTCCACGGCAGATGGTGCCACATGACCTTGATGGGGCAACTGCTGCGCCAGGCTGCCAAGTGGCTTTGCCGTGACCGCTGAACCCGGTGACACGCTTACGTGCGCCACGGGAGGCTGCACCTGGGTTTGGAACGGAGCAGTGGGTTGGATAAAGTCTGGCTGTAGACCACCCAGCTGAGGTGCAACATAACCTCCCGTGGTTTGAGCCTGGTGCTGCTCCACGGAGTAAGGAGACACCAGGGAAGGGGGGTGGTTTATTCCGACTTGTGGCGCGGCTGCCCCGAGCATCTTAGTTTGAGCTGCACCTACTACTTCCTGGGGTGACACGTAGGCGAGGGTGCTGGGTTGGGCCGGAGCTTGCGGTGGGCTCTGCATCGTATGAGGACCGGAGAAGTCCTGGTTCGGCAGCTGATAAGGCTGCAGTGTGTGAGGCGGCTGGACAGCTGGAAGACTCGGACTTACTCCCGCATTAGCGGGCTCAGTCTCTGCAGACGACTCTGCAGCTTTGGGTGCCTCAGAGGTTACCGCCGGTGGAATATCCTTCTCGTAATATTGGGTACACGTCCATCTTCCTTTGCGGAAGGGCTCGGAGTTGGTCTCCAGTTTGACCACTCGGAAACGAGAGCCGGTAGTAGTCTGAGAGTGAGTGTTGGACGCGCTGGCTGACTGGCCTGTTGCGCCACCAACGGAAGCTGGTGGTCCACTCACGCCGGTGTGGTCAAAACCCGATTGGCCGGACTGGGGAAGCGGAGTGACAGGAGGGAGACTCGGATGTACGTCCGCAGTTGTCCGTCCAACAACAGGGGCTGACGGTTGTGTTGTTGCTCCTATGGGTTTGGAGCTATCCAACCCCGGAGGTCTCTGGGATGGGGTCGCCCCCGTTTTGGGAAGCGGCTGGCTTGAGGTAGCCAAAGGTGCTGACACTGATGTTTCACCTCCTCCAAGGTTATCAGAGTGATGCTGATGACTGTGCTGCTGCGGATAAAAATGATGGGGTACTGTCCCGTTCACCATGGTGGGATGCTTCTGGGTTCCCTGGCTGGAATGTGGATACGGAGGCTCATTGGGCGACACAAGGCCAGGGGTGTCAACACCATGGAGACTGTTTAATGTCTCGTCCGATGAACTTCTCTCCGGTACGCCAGTGTCTGTGGCTCGGGACACTGACGCGTCCAGTATATCAGAAGAGGACAAGTCCTCGGTGTGGGACTCGTCCAGGTCGTCATAACTCTCGGTGTCATCGGCCAAACTATTACTGCCGCTTACGTTGATTTGAGCAGAGGTGACACTTGTTATCTGGAAGCCACTTTTCTTCTTCACCTGAGCTCCAGGCATTTGGGATGCGGGCTGTTGATGGGGTCCTGGAGAGGAGGCTCCGGCAGGGGGACTGTCTTCAAGCGCATTTACTCCAGAACCAGTGGAGGAGGCAGGTGCCCCGCCGCCGCTGCCCCTGCGGTAATGAAACACAGTTTTCCTGCTACCAGTAGGGGGTGGGTCTCCACAAAAGTCCTGATGATGCATCCCTGCCAACAGGAGGGTTTTGGGGGGATCCTTGGAAAACAACCGGTGGGCTTTTGACTCTTAACTAGTAGCTAACGCTCAGCTATCATGCTAGCTAGATTATGATGCTCAAGCTCCATCTGTAAAATGACTAGTTGTTCAAGTTAGCATGTGCTAACTCAGAAGCTACTGCACACGATCACCCTCCTCACAAAACAGATTGGAAAAAATTGATTTGAAATGCTGCTAGCCACTGGTTAGCCCTGTTAGGTCAGCGGGAACAACTAGTTTCACTAAACACAGTTATCGTATCTGAATTCATATTTTATACCACACAGATAGAGTCAAATGCTAGCAAGAAGATTTAGCCGTAAATAGTTTGGCTGCGGTCAGGTGGTCTACGAAGCTTCCGAGCTGTCCAACCTATGTCGCATGAAATCGGTCGCCGAGTCCATTCCTCGCGCAGACGTCCTCCTCTTCCCCAAAACAAACTTGGCGATTTTTACACTCCACCAGAAATCCACTGACAAAGATGACTAAATGGCGCCCGTGTCAAAAAGCGGAGTCATGCACAACTCGTATGTCCTATGGAGTCCTTGTTTGCTGTATCATTGCCAACCGGCGAGCAGCGGCAGCTAAGCTAAACGAAGCTAACGGGCTGTCAGGTTCAGAGGGGACGGGGAAAGCCAAACACTGCATACGCGCATGCGCGAGTCTACCCCTTCATTACGAAATGTGAATCTCTGATATTAAATAAAATTTCAGTTCAGTGTAGTTTATAGTATAAAACCACATTCGAAAAAGGTGCAAATAGCCCAAAGTCAACCGCTAAATTTCCTTTCATAAAAAAAATCATAAAATGACAATCTTAAATATTTCGTCATCATAAGGAGCTACAAAATGTGACATACAATTAAGAATTTTTTTTTTTTTAGAAAGCTTCTCGTTTAGTTTTAGGATTGACTGCAACTATTTTTAGCTACCCGCAAGAACTCTGACGAATATATTTATTGTTTGCAAACACTTTGAAAAGGTCTGTAGAAGTGCATTGCGCTCATTTGATATTCCTTGACGCTGAAATGGCTGAAGCTGTAAAATAATTTAGGCCACCAGGGGGCACTGCTACTCTGCAAAGCATTTGTCTGCTCTAAACCGAGGACGTTTACAGAAACAAGATATGTATTTTAAAAACAAATAAATAAACAAACAAATATAAATAATCTAAATAAATATAAATAAGTATAAATAAATAAATAAATGTAGCTGTAGTTCAAGTGTTGCACTTACCAAAAGTTAAAAGTAAAGACCTTAAAACGTGAACATATTTACAATATCGGAAATGGAGTCTTGTGTTAATACTTTGAAAGCAATTCAAAACTTAAAATCAAGTGCAATGTGTATGATACCAAACAAAAAGAGGGCTTGCAAATCACAAAATGTATTTAATGTTTTTTTGAAATTGGAAAAATCAAGTCCATCTGAACATTTACAAAAAAATTATAACAATTCCTAGAACATTACTTGTTTGGTTTGGTACAAGAGTGTTTTATACAGCAAATATATTTTGTATTTGTAAATCCTGAAAGTCTGAAGTGTTAAGGAAGATTCTGGGATTTGTTTCTTAGCTGTAGAAAAAAAAAAAAAGGTACAATCTGTAATAAAATGTAATTCATTTTATGAAATGGTATTGACAGTTGTGTCGATCTGTTTCGCAATTTCTGACAAACACTAGCGCACACGCACGCACGTAAACGTACACAACGAGAAGGCAAACCTAAATTGTTTGCTCCAACATTTTTTTTCTGGTCACTCTTGCAAGCATAAAGCAGGTGTAAACATCACAACGTGTAAAAAGGATCAGCTGTATCCCGCACACAGTCTTTTCTTTGGTTATCTTCTACGATGGTCAAAAAGTGACATGGTGAGTTGCAAAGGCACAACGGAAGTGAACAATCCACCCTCGTGAACTTCCACACTTTGTCCTCAGCGGTCACGCTTTTCTCCATTGATGTTACTGGTGGGGCCGCTTGCCTGATTGGGGTGTTTGCCGCCGCTGGAATGAACCTCCTCGTCGGAGCTGCTCTCGATGTCGCTGCGCTCGTCTTTAGCCACCTGGGACGTCATAAATTCAAACACAGAGGTCAGCGGAGGTCAGTATTTGCATTTCGACGTGGCGTATGTAAGAAAAATACAGTCCTGGGAAATATTAAAACATGAAGAATATGCTACGCAGGACACTTGATGTTGCGCCCAACTCACCTTTCCCTTAAATATGGCTTTAATTGCAATGCGTGCAATGAGGTAGAACCAGATAACGTGAAGAGTCTGCAGGACCAAAAGTAAACCGTTCAGCACCCACCAGGCCTGGTATGGGCCTGCGATCTCCCAACTCTCAAATAGAACGCTGTTAATAATCCTGCAACACATGCGGAAAGATATTTGAATCCATCAATAAGGCGCCAATTCATCGTTATAATTTGTCACGAAAATAAACATTCGCCTCACCAGAAAGGGAAAATGACGAGGCGAGCGATGAAAAAGCTGATGCTGAACACCACAAACAGGCCATCGCACAGCCGTTGGTATTTGGCGTAGTTGGCGAGCTTGGCTGCCTGTGAAGGCAAACGAGCCATTTCTTGTTAAATAGAACAAAAATAAAGTGCTTATGTAAGCGTGTAGGCTTATTGTGTTTCTCAATGACACAGATCGCAATTTATTGGTAGGCAATGAAATGATATCAGTATCACGATAAAGTCGGTGACCTCAGAGTCGTCATGAAAACTTATCAGAAGAAAACTCGGAGGTTTTATGATTCAGCGGTCAAACGTGTAAACATACCAACGTAACAATCACGTTAAGCTCAAACAGTCGAACCATTCAGTCAAATGGAATGTTCGCGATATCGTTTCGGATTAAACGTCGCTCTGGAGTAAAAGTCGTATAAAAATGCATGATGATGAGGAAAAAAAACAAAAAAACTTTATTAAATGACTAGTTTGCATTTTGAGGTTGTTTTTTTTTACAAATTCCGAGACCAAGCACATTTACGATGTGTATTTTTTCCAAGTTTGTATGCTTTAAGGCTTTTTAAACAATTTTCTTTGTCAGAATGGAAATGCCACAAATTGGCAAACAGACTACATTTGTAAACGGACTCAAAAAAAAAAAAAAAAATCACCCAAAATATGCTTCAACGATATCCTCTCTTTACCTCAAGGAAGATGTCTGATGCGTCATGCACACACATGACCAGAGTGCCTGCTCTTAACATGTTGATGGCGTAGGAGAAGGTGATGAGGAAAATGGTGGCCAGGTGGTGCACGAGCATGATGAAGAAATCCTGACGTGGATGAAATGAAGAGAAAATGGGTGGATCACTTTGGAACGTGTGAAAATGATACGAAAACACAAATCCCTTCAAGTGAATATCCACTCTTCAAATAAAACGTGTGATGAGAACTTTTGATTGATTTATTTTTTTAAATATGGCATGAATGGAGTCAAACATCACAAAAGTCAACTCGGTCAGTTCTAATAGAATTTAAACGTCGATAGTGGTACTGAATGAGTTAATTGGTGAAACAGACTCAGGCGACAAGACAAAGCAAACAAACGAAAACTCGCAGATAAAAATAGCGAGCTGCTCAATGTCACAATAAAGGTCGTGTTACTTCTTAACAAAGATGCTCAAGTCCAAACAATGTTGCATTTAAGGAACTCTGAAAAGAACAAGTTGTCCCCACAAGTTCCTGGAGAAAATGTAACCAATTAAAGAAAGCACGACTCGCTACCTCTGCTTAGCGGCCAACGAGAAGCAAAATGCCGAGCGACCACGTGCTACTGTCGCGTCTCGTCGCCCAACCTGTTTTACCAGAAAATCCGTCATCGGCTTATTCGAATACACTCCGACAATAACGAAAATCGACACGGAGGTTACGTTTGAAATGACGATAGGAGTTTTTAGTGCCTGTTCTGACCCACCTTACGTTTTATGTCAGTGAATTGGGAAAACATCAGGGAGCAGTAGAAAGCCAGCTCAGCCACATAATGATTCAATTGTTGATGACTCTGATGCTGGAAATAAAAAAACACCTTTAATAATCCCATAATATCAGCACGTGGAAAAACTCGATATAAACCTGAAAGGGATACGTGTCCCAGCATCGTCGGGTATTCCACATCCAGGGCGACTGAAAGAAACACGTCGATCGGGGTTAATGCGATAAAACAGCTTGATAATCGTTTCACCTCCACTTACCCTCCATAAGTGATGAATGGCATAAATAAAAATCCCCAAGTAAAATGTGAACCGCCACCTGAAGGGGGAAAAAAATAATTCAATTTTTTTTTTAATGAATGATTAAAATGTCCACATTTTAAAACTCACATGCTCTCGCAGAACTTTGTCTGCAAGCTGGGTTTGTCTTGATTACGCCGGATGCGAAACCATCTCTGGATTTTCCGTACATCCCAGTCCAGTTGCTTGGAAAGTCCTTCCAGTTGTTTTGCATCTGGACACTAGCGAGGACAACGACCAGATCTCATAAAAGTCCACACGGGGGCGGGCTCGGGGGTACCACAAGATCATAACATTGATCGAAATAACTACCGTTTTTGATTGATACAGCTTCTCCAGGACAGCATTGGGCTGGGCTTGTCGTTGCACTCCCGCCTGAATCTGGAGTATGTGGGCACAGGGCTTGGCCACTAGCCTACACACACAGGCAAAAAAAAAAAAAAAAAAGTGGGGGAAGGGACTCAGAAATGCTGCAAGACATTCAAACAGGGCAAGAGTTAACTACTTAGCAAACGAATAGCTTAACCTTTAGCCAATCTGCTGAGCCTCTTTAGTTTACAAAGTTGTGTGTTAGAAGGAGAACATAGCAGAGGATTTGGAGAAGGCATGGGAAAGAAGAAATCCCTGGGAATGTGGCACCTAATGACCTGTCATGTGAGGAGATAGAGACGGGAGGATCTCCCTGGACCAAAAAACCTTAATGGATGTCACAAGACAATCGGCTTCAACCGACTTGTTTTAAGCCGACCCTGTTTATCGTTTTCCCCAATATAAGGGGGGGAAAAAAAGATTTGGGAGAAGCACAGTCAGGGTTTGGGCCTGATTTAACTCTACTTTGCCCAATTTAAAAGAAAACAACCCTTGTTTTTAAGTTCAACAGGCCGCGGGATTCTCAATCATAACAACATGGTGTTCTTCAAGAGACGCCCGAATGAACCACGTGATTAACACAGTTAGATACCATTTTCTGTTGCTATAGTTGACTTGAAGTCATCTCACCCGTGTTATCTAAATATAGACTTTTTAAAGCGAGTGTTGTTTGATGAGCAACATCTCGACGGAAGTCTCGAGTTTTACCTTTCGAATAGGATCCTTAGTACAAAAATCCCGACGGACAGCGGAAGGGCGTACAGCAAGTCCCCCACTCGAGGGTAATCCACACCAGGTGGTGGATGCTCCAGATCCACCCAGGAAACATTTTGGGGAAGCCAAAAATTCTCGCTCCAAAACCAAGCTGAGAACGAGGACGTCATCGGGGGAAGGAGTAGTTGTACTCGAGTCAAGGCAGCGTTTTCAGTCGCAAAAAAGTTACGCTTCCTCCTCCTTCCTAAAAAGATCAGCTTGGGTGCTAAGTAGGCATTACCGCCGCTTAACTCAGAAGAGTAAAGTGGTGCAGGGCGGCTAGCTTGACACGTAAAAGGCAACACCCACGGTTAAAACTTTCAATGACGCTCGTGAGAGAGCGGGCGGCCGCCCCCTTCATAGGAGTCAGGCTTGCCGGAAGTCGCTCGCCCCGCCCATTCCGCCAAGTCACCGTGCAAGCTAAACGCCGGCTAGCTTTAGCATTACCTGTCTTTAGCTATTTGCTAAGCTAGCTATGTTTTGACGAGTCCAAGCTCTATACTCTAGCTAATCTAAAAAAAGAAAAGTGCTCTCAAATAGTTATACGGTGTGTTGCTGCTGGGTTGCAGTGTTCATTTGTTATTTTGTCACTGGCTAGCCCAGTGGTGTCAAACTTAAGGCCCGGGGGCCAGATACCATCATCATTTTATGTGGCCCGCGATGCCAAATTTTTGCATCGAATTTGTCATTACCCATATTACAAATTGTCTTCACTTTTTAAAAATGGAGTTATTGCCATCAATTTTGACTCTTTAAACGATTTGAACAATTTTTACTAATCTCTTATTTCAAAATTCATCAGATAGTTGTGTAACCTATACCGTATGTACTATATAGACGACGTTGACAGCCATAATGGCCCTAACGAGGGAAACTATGACAACAGTGCGTCCCGTGACAAAAACGAGTTTGACGCCCTTGGTCTAGCCTAATAAATTCCTTACTTCTGCCAAGTTGACAGACAAGAAAGGTCACGTGCAGTGTTTCCTCATCACTGTAGCAACATACTAGATGATAATCTTGGTGATCCTGTAAATAGTCAAACACAACAATACGGCTTCATAGTACCACACTCCCGACCGATTGAAGCCGAGGATTCCACTGAAACTCAGGATCTGACTGGAGTCTGGGACCAAACTGGAATATCAGGATTTTATCACCAGATAAAAGCTGCAACGTACTGCAAGGCTAGATAGCATAGACTCGAGTAAAACAGTGGCTAACGTGATTCTGTGGCTAATTGAAATGTGTAGCTACTGGACAGAGCATCCCCTCACCACACCGTTGATGATCATTTTTGGGGGTGCATGTCCGTCGCTGATTGTAAATGAACCTGCAAAAACTAGGTCCTAAATGTGAAGAGAGAATTTTTGCTAAGCTGTCTATTTGGTGGTGCACAAACAGGTTGGTGACGTTTAATGAAAGCACGAGCAGAGCAGCAAAGTCAAACAATCAGTCAAGTGAGGATAATAATCTGCTACACAACAGTGCGAACCAATACAACGTGAGCCCAAAGGTCGCACAGAATCGTGTCGTGTTTTTATGTTCTGCAGGAAGGTTTTGAAAAGGTTTGGGAAATCAAATATATGCAAATCTACTGAAAATAGCAAAGGCTGCAATAGTTGATGATTGACTGAAATATGTCAATGATTAGTAACGTCTCATCCTAAATCTCCATTTCATGAGGATCTTGTCCAACTAAGGGCAAGGTCTGTGTGTAAAATCTGATGACCTATCACTGTTCAACATCTGACATTTAGGAGGTCATGCTCTGGGTCAACTTTTGAATGTGCTCCTATTAGCTCAAATGGTCTCAAATGTGGTTCATAGTAGTTGCAAATATCCATTTAAAGAGAACATACAGCTTTTAAAGAATGTAAGACATTTAAAAAACTGAAAGTAGACAAATGAAAAGTGAACACAAGAACATCATTTTGGAAAAGTTGCTTATGGAAATGCTCTGAAAGAATTTAATCATAGGCATTAGGAGATAAACCTTTTTTTTTTTTTACCCTGGATTTAAAAGGATTTACAATTTGGGCTAGCTTCAAATCCGATGGCACCTTATTAGCTTGCAGCATAACAATTAAATGCTAATCCACCATGTTTGTTTTGAACTCTCAACTCCCTCAATTCACCTGAGTTGCCTGCAAAGTGCTTAATCGCCTCACTTCTGCCATCTAGTGGAACTATATTAAATTGTCCTGCCTCACACTATATGCAGTGAGCAAAGATAGATGAAGAAACCGACATGATTTGGAGTTGCCTAAATGAATAGCAAAACAAATTACTGCTATAGATGGCACTAAATTTAACATCAGTCTGAAGGGATTTTTTTCCAAAATAAATAAAAGTGTATGTCAACAGAATGAAATGCAATCTGCAATTTATTATGACTGCTTTTATAATTTTGCGTTGAACGATATATAGAGGACAGAAGAGGATCATCTGTGACGTTTTACAAAAAACAAAACCTCTCAGTGTCAGTATGCAGCTGGAGCTTCCGTGATGCCGGCCGGGATTCAGATGCATGACCTAGTGTGGAGGGGCAGGCCAACGCCACAACAAAACAGAGGGGTGCCATCTTTTCGGGGGATTTATTTGACCAATTAAGGAGCGATTCGTTTTAATTCGACTTAAATTATTTGCTTTTGAATATATTAGATCACAACTTTGTCGCTCGTGTTTTTTTTTGGTTGAAAAATTAGCGAGATCTGGCATTAAATGCAGAGACCTCCCCCCCCGCCCCAGGTCCCCGTTTGGACTATTCCGTTGAGCATCCGAAAAAAATCTGATAGTTGGAGAAGAGTTCTTCATGTCAAGGACTGCTGGAGCCGCAGAGCAATACAAACCTAGTCTGGATTATTGAGGTAACTATTTCAACTAAGTTTGACAATTTTTTTGCGATTAATTAATATCCTCACGGTGCAACTTGCTCGTGAAAAAACATGCACTGTTGGATTTGTTGTTAATGTATTTCAAATCTTTAACCACCATCTTTATTTTTTTTCCCCTATTTTTAATTTTGTCTCATTCTAATGCAGATAAGATCACGGAAGAAAAGGAAATGAGTGACCCAATGAGCAACATATCACGAATTAAAGGTAATGCAGAATATTTTGTTATCTTTGGCCAAACACGAATTATGACATTGACCGATCACTCAAACCAAGAAAATTATAAATCATTCTGAATTGTCAATTAAAGGCAGTGCCATGACTTTACAATCTGATATGCAAATTTGAGTGTCTCATATTAGAAGAGTCTCCTTGACCAGAGAACATGTCAGCAGACTAACCAAGACTTTTCAAAAAAAAAAAAATCATAGAATAATGTGATATTATGACTCCATCTTCAAGAGGATTCACGAGTGGATTCCTTTTTGCCTGAGGATTGCATTTGCAATGCTTCACTGCACAACACAGAGAGCGTTTGTGACATCCTCACCGCAGTGTTTCAGTCTTTCCGGAATCAATTTTTTATATAACCTTCTTTACCCATATGATCTGCATTGTCTACTGATTCTACATACGTTGAATCAGGCCGTGTCATTCATTAGGGTGGAAAGCGACAGGGCAGCTGGGCCGCCGCCATGACTTTAGCTTTCAGCACTTGAGCTAAAAAAAGAAATTCCTCTACTTTTTTTTTTTGTGTGTCATCACGCAGCACGATGCACAGTATCCTATCTCACCAAAAGGTATTTTTATACATTCTAATCCAATTAATACTTGGATTGCCTGACACTCAAACCGTGATAGGTCAGCTAAAGATATTGTGGTCGATTTTTAATTTCATTTATTTGACTTATTTATGTATTATTTATACATACTTCTCTATCAACTGGACAAAGACCACCACTAATAACAAGGAGCCCACTTACTTTCTCACTCATAAATATGCATGGAAACATGCAAACAGATTGGACACAACACAGTTTGCCCGGCCGGGCCTTTGTCTGGCGCACAAGCAGGCTGGTCATGCGCTTGAGCCGGAGGGTGCCACCAGCCTCCAGTAGTCCCCCCCCCTTGTTTGCCTCGGATTTATCGATGTCATCCGTCGGCGCTTCTGTGAACGTGTAACGGTACATTAAGACGACGGCAATGTGAGAGAGTCATCAGCGGCATCCTTTTATGGCGTGCATGCTTCGAAATGTTGTGACTCGTTTTCCTCCCCCTGCTAAAATGTCCAAGATGAGGTCATCTCTTTTTCTAGCCAACACAGATTAGTGGATCAAGATATTCGCTGGGAAGCGCGAAGCAGAGCTTGTTTTCGTCCAATACCAAACAGAATGACTGACGGACTAGATCCGATAGGAAATTTAATGTTTCGCTTTTTTTTTCTGGGTTGGCAATTAGCTTACGTAATAGGCTTGTTTTAATATCTTGGGAAATTAACTGGTGTGTCAGCCTTGGTTATTATAATATTTGGGACTGGAGCAGATTAAAAAAGCAGAGCCTTTAAGTTACCCTTCTATTTTTATGATGACACCCAACGCCATGGTCTTCTCCTGGTTATGACCGCGACGAATGTTCAGCCTCGACATTCCACGGCGTCTGTGGGAAGATAGGAACGTTTACGTTAACGGCCGACCCACTCTTTTGTTAGAATAGCGCTTTTGATTTTGACCATTGTTCTTTATCGCAGATGATCTCACCCGCTCAAATATGGGCTCCTCAAGCGACTATGAAAAAACAATCCAGCGCTTGAATGATGAACTTGGGAAGGCCCAGGATCAGGCTAACATGGAGAGACACAAATGCATGGAGCTAGAAGGTAAAATCTTTTGCAGTCTACTTGCTCAATACAGAAAATATGATGTCACATCCTTGAAAATATTCTTACCGGCGCTGTTGGAAATAATAAGCTGAATTTAAACAGGGCAACTGCGGCAGCTCCAAGATGAAATGGACATCCTCAGAGAGCAGACAGACGTCTCCTCCAGTTTACGTGACGAGCTAGAAAGTTCACGTGACGAGGTGAAGGCGCTGAAACGCCTCCTGGAGGCAGCGTCCGCCGAGCGGGACCATGACGTCGGCGCCGTGGAGTTCAACCTGGCAACCGTTTCCAAGGAAATGGAGAAATGGCGTCAGACTGCTAGCAAATACGAGCGTGAGATTGATGACCTGCAGCGGGATCTCCAGCAGCAGGGCAAGCAGTGGCAGAAAACGGCAGAAATACAAGGTGCCTCCGGCTGCAAAAGCTGATTTGCTGTATTGTTATTCCTCAAAATAATCCATCGGTTAATTCTCATTGGCTGCTGGACAAATGAAATCCTGACAATCTCATGATCATTATTACACATTTCCGAAATCTGCATATTTTTACATACAAATGGTACCTGAAGATACGGTCTACGCGACTTTTTTTTTTTTAATATGAGCCGTCAATCATCTGATATTTTTGCTCTGACTTGCTAGCGCGAGCATGAGTTACGAGCGCTGCTTGTTGGCAGTAAAGAAGCTTTCAGCTGTCCAATGACATGCCCGGTTTAAATTTACCGTCGGACTAAACATAAAACGAAAAGAATTGCACGTGTATTTAAAACAACAAAACTGTTCCCCTCAAATAGCATAATGCTAACTTATAATGTAAATTCCCATTGACAAGCTAAGGTTAGCATTGATAGTTGCAGGCACAAACGACTTAATGTTTTACATTGTTGTTATGTTCTTCTTCTTTGTTTTTATAAAGTGCAATATTGTAGATTCTTGATTAAAATAGCAAAAACATAAAAGTATGTCTTTTGGAGGGGCGTCAGGAACGGATTAATAATATTTCCATTTGTTTCAATGGTGATAGACGATTTGAGATACGAATGTTTTGAGTCGTGTGTGTGGTCATGGCACAAATTAACTTGTATCTCAAGGCATTACAGTATTTAGGATAGTTTTGATTGATGATTCAGCTTTGCATAGTTATGGAGTGCGAAAAATAATTATTTTTAAATTATTAAATTAATTATAAATTATTATTATTAAACTACTATTAATTATTAAATAATTTATATTAATTTGTTTTTTTGCAGATCTGTTGGTACATTTTAACTTATGGACATGAATAAAATTTGTTGGGTCTTTCTTTTTTTTTTTTTACAGCAAATGAGGTGCAGTCCATGCAGGTGGAGTGTAACGGCCTTCAGAAGGAGTGTTCTAGTCTGCGATCGGAGAAACAGGAATTGGTGAATAAGCATCAGAAAGAAAAGGGCAATCTGCAAAGTGAGTGCACTTCCCTCAGGGCAGAGAAAGAGGAACTCCTGAAGGCCCAAAAGAAAGAGAAGCAAGAAAGTGTAGCACTCTGTGCTAAAAATGAGGCAATGCAGCAGAAACAGCAGCAGTTGGAGAAAGAGCTCGTCAGGTCAGTACGAAGGATGCTTTCACTTCATCTTATGAGAGCTAGCCAATTGAATCCATCCCAGAAGTTCGCCTTCTCCATGTTCTCACCATCTTAAAAGTATTCCGAATTCATAAAGGCAACCATGTTTTGGGATATGATCACCTGTCACAAAGGTCATAACCACCATCTTCTGAAATGATTATTTTTTTTACTTTGCTGCTAGTTCACGTGGCCAGAATGCAGAATTGAGCAACAACCTGAAAGTTCTGGAGAGATCTCAGCAGGAGCTGGAAAAGAAGCTGGCAGCTTTGGAGCTTCAGCACCAACAGGATAGCCGCAAGCTACAAAGCCAACTGGATGAAGCTGATCGTTCCAAGGAGGCCCTGCGGAGACAGGTGAGGATGGAATCAGCTTCTCAGGTTTTTAGTAAGCCAAGGCAGATTCTGTTCTTGACACCAGAAGAAAACTCATACCACACCTCCAACCAAAAAATGTCACCAAAAGTACAATTTTATTGTTCTGCCTGCCACCAGATGGGCAAAAAATACATTATTGGTGGTAAGTAAATGATTTTCAAAACAAGTACCGTATTTTCCGCACTATAAAGCGCACCTAAAAACCTCCAATTTTCTCAAAAGCCGACAGTGCGCCTTATAATCAGGTGCGCCTTATATATGGACCAATATTAAGGCAAATGGGCCATTCATCGAAGGTGCGCCTTATAATCCAGTGCGCTTTATAGTGCGGAAAATACGGTAATAATAATCCCCCGCAGCAAACCCGATAATCTCTTCACAGCGACACCTTGTTAAGGAATCGCTAATCCAAGGTCATAAAGTTCAGCAATGCCTTTAAAATGACAAGTTGTGTAATTTTTGTCTGTCTCACTAGTCAAAACGTGCGCTGCTTCAGACATAAAAACACTCAGGCTATTTTTATCCTCACCACAGAGTGTTTATCTTTGCGTTGTAAAGTAGTTACCGTGTGAAAAATATTTACGAGTCGTTTGATTGGCTCACCAAGTGTCGTTTCTCTTTCATCAACAAGGATGGACTTTTAAAAATGACATTATACATTACGACAAAAGTATTAGGATTGTAGTGATCTGATGATTTGATCCTAATCGCTTTTTTTTTCCAGAAATGTAACGTGTGAAAGGAGCCTTGTAGCCTCAGATGACATCAAGATCAAATCATTAGATTTTATTATGATACCCGGGTTACGCAACAGTTTTGTGCTAACACGGCTAACGTACGCACGACTCGTTTTCTCATCTTGTGACAACATCCTGACAAGTAGACAAAGATTTTTCACGACAGGTTTAGCAGGCAGTCGTCTGGACGAAAACAATAATAGCAGAAAGCTAACGTGTTGTTTTGAGTCATTGCAAAAAAAAAAAAAAAAAGACTAGCACAAACAGGTGAACCGTCTTAGTTGTGATCAGCCAATTCTCAAGTTCCCTGCTGATCAGGAGAAACCAGTTATGTGTTTACGCAAAGATCTTACGAAACTCTCACCACCTTAGTAACCTTTCCGCAACCATCTCCAGAAACAGACTGTGCCGCCTGCCGCCATATTTAATTATAATAGGTTGTTACATGCACTCCTGAGAATATTTGTCATTCTGGCACGTGAGTATGTGATTGCATCATGCTCTTTATAAATAAATTTTGAAAAAAAAGGCTTTGAAGTAATATAAACACATCGTTGCTCGAGATGGAAAGTTTGTTGAAATGCGATTTAATAATGATGTTGATATCATCTTTTACAAAAGTACGCACATAAAACACAAGCGGCGAGTAATCAAACTCAAGCACGATGGTTTAAACACATTCAACGAGCCCCATTAAAGGTAACTTAAGCCGAGCTAGTGATAAATAACTTGAACCCAAGTTGTCTCAAGTCATTTGGGCTGTAAAAGCAGCCAGACAGTCTCGGCGAGTTAGCACTAGCTGTAGCTAAAATATTCTAGCCATTTTCCATTGAGTTAAATTCAAATCCATTTTTTTATAGTATGAGGCCGCCAAGACGGAGTTGACCGACCTGAAGGACGACTATGAGAAGATGGAGCAGGAGAAGTTGTCACTTGTGACTGAACTGGAGGAGTGTAAAGCCAACATGAAGGATCTGCAAGAGAAAGGAACAAAGGTGCGTTCAGGTTGCTTCATCTCGCTCAGGTAGATTGAGAAATCGATTACTGAATATAAAATTATTTCCAAGAATTGTATGATTTAAATGTCTCCGAATCACTCATCCGGTGTGTTTCCTGTTGCTTGACAACATTGACAGCCGTGTGAATCCCATAAAAATAAAAAACTTACCAAAGGGTGTTCCTCTATTAATAGTTAGTTGATTATGATCATATCACTTCCCTCCTGTAGACGCCCCTAATGCTGCCTGTTCAAGCCATAGTCATCGGCCTTGTCCTGGCTTTGCTGTTATGGTGCTTCGGCGCATTGTGGTAGTAAGGTACACATTATTCCTAGCCCACGTCTGTCATTTTCATCCTCCAGATCATCGCATGGCTTAATAAGCAACCCCTTTGCTCCCTCCTTCTTCAAAAAAAAAAAAAATTCCAGTGGGAAAACAAAAAAAAATCTGTGCAGCAGCAATCTAACCTTTCAAGTCAGCTTGTGAAATGAAATTATGTCTGGGTACTAACAAGCTTTTCTCCCAGTGACTTTTGGATGAGCTCATCTTCATTTTTTTTTTTTTTTTGAACTGACATTCTCTGTCGCACCGCCCCGGTCGCTTTCCATTGATGCTTGTGCCAGAGGGCGGCTTTCACATGGTGACGCTGATGTTTCCATTTTTGTGCCACCACTTGTTTCAGAAGCCGTGGATGATCTGGGGGCCTTTGGTTGCTGTGGCTTTAACGGCTGTGACTGCTGCTGCGCTCTTTAAGACCTGAGGGCCACACATACATGCACAAAATGAAGCTAGATTTCTCCGCACTGAAACTGACATGCGCGACACGTACTATTATCTGCACTGTTAATTAGAAGGTGTCATATGTAACACTCTATCAACATCTTGGAACTTTTATTCACATAGCACTTGTGCTCATTAAAGAAAGTTCTATAAATGTTTGCAAAGTATTAGCGGTCTATCTTTTGGACCATTTTGGAAAATATTGAGCTGTATAAGTTGTTCATTAATGAATGTAAATGTTGTCTACAGACTAATTGTAGTTATATAGAAGAATTTAGATGGCTCAAGACTCTCATGAGATAGTGTGTGTAGTTGTCAACGCAATAAGCACTCAATAAAGTGACCTATTGACCTCATGCACCAATTATGAGCCCATTAAAGGAGATTTATTGTTCACAATTTAAACGAGTTCACGGTGTCTTTAAAAAGGATTGCTGATATTTTTCAATCAAAATACACAAAGAATAAAGAATAAATCAACACATTAACACTTTCAATTTACACTTGTCAATTAATGGCACAGATCTGTTCATCTTGCCAGCTATTAGAAGCTAATGCTGATAGCGCTATTAGCTAACCAATCTATGCTAATAGCGGAGCTTTGCTTACTGTTCGGCTTTGACGAGGTAGCTTGAAAATGTCAAAGCTATGCGCTGCTTAGCTGCCAAGTCGGAGAAACTCGATGTGGTTTGATGTTAATGTGAACAGAATATTCAGTATTAAAAGCTAGCACTTTCCTAAACAACGCACTAGCATAGCATTAGCTAGCATACGTACTGAAACCACACGCTAGCATAGCATTAGCTAGCACACTTGGCTAAACAACATGCTAGCATAAACTGACGCAACATCTCAAATGGGCTAGAAAAAATAAGCACTGGGCACTTTGCACAAACTGTTTACGGGATGTCAATTATATCTGCCGTAACATTCAATCCCCAATAAACCTTAATGGACAGCTGGAAGAAGCAATAAATCTGTCTTGGAATGAATTTAGCATAAATCTTTGGCTTGACCTGACCTGGCCACCCCTCTGCACATTTTGGGCATTTGTAAGAAGCCAGTGAGCAAGCCTTTTTTTTTAACCAATGGTTTATATTTAGATGCCTCATATTTTAACACGGATTACGTGACTCACACGTTAAAAGATTCTAGCGAGCTCATTAGAACACTACGACCCTTCATTCCATTTAAAGCTGATGGAAAATCTGACGACTAGTTTTATCTCCAGGCATTGTATGTTTATTTTGTTCTCACTGTTGTGCAATGCTGTGTGAATTAAACACTTTTAAAAAAACAAGATTGCTATGCTTCTCTCATCAAATTCTAAAATGTCAATATTTGGCCTCCTCATCAACAATGTGAACTTCCAGTTTTGGAATTTGGGAAACAATTAAAAGCTGTGCCGCTAGTCCAATCAGCAATGTTGCTATCTGAAGTTCGACAAACTATGTTCACGTAACAGCTGTACTGATATGAAGCCGAAATGACCGAGCTATGCTTTTGGTGCAGTCCGTCCCGCAAAGTGGGCAGAACTCCCACTTGAGGAGGAAGCCGAATATTTCTCAACAGAATGACCCATGCCTTGCTGAATTTCAGATGTCGCAACAATGCTAACTTTCTTGGCACAAAACCGTTTGAATTAGCCCCGTCATGTGACAACCAGATTGTGGCTGGAGCTCAGTTGGTGGAATAACAAACAAAATACACAAGACAGACCAAAATAAAAGAACAAATTCCTATGCTGGCCTTGCATCCCTCCATTTATTCTGCTCCAGTTTGTTCTGTATGTAGGTCATCAGTAGAGGTCCAGGGTTGCAGCAGAATGTCAGTTCTGCACGCCATCAGCAAATAGCAGGCTAATTCTTAGCCGTGTAGCTTGAATACAACAATTTCCAACAATATACTGGATTATTTCAACTCCATGTTTATTACGCAACACATTGTATTTGCTGTTTGATCGTCAATTAAACGAGATGTGTTTAAAAAATTCAGTCAGGATGAAGCATTATTAAAAATAGCTTATGCAAGTATGTACTTATTGCTTTTTTTTTTTCAAACTATTTTGTAAAACCATTATTTTGATAGCTCAAGTGGGATAGAGGTAGCACACTGGTTGCCTCGAGCGACAGATCATCAGTAAAATGCTCACTCATGACACCTAGTGGTGGATTTAGTACTTGAATCCTAAATCGTCCAAAAATCCCCAATCAAATACAATTCCATAAATCATGAAAAAGTTCTGAACAGCAAATTGCAAAATGTTAGCATCATTTGTAAAATTCCATTTTGTGCGTTCACTTTAAAAGAACGACGGAATATTCTAGTGGCCCAGTTTTCTTCCCCGGTGATGACTATTAATCAATAAGTTTATCTAGAGCCGGCATAATCTGCGAGGGCTAACTGCCTGGCGCAGGGATGAAGCTATTCTACATTTCTGGAATTCAAATTGACACTCTTTTATGATTTAAAGAGTTCATCCTGCCCTGTGACAACAATCGAGGAAGGAAAATCGACAGACTAGTAAGTCCGCTTTTTTTATACCCTCGTTTGAAAAGCTTTGTGAAACTTTTGATCAATCGTCCTACGATAAATCACACGCTTAATTATTATGTTTAACCCAGGAAAGACATGGCAGCGGAATTAGAGCTTGTGAATCTGTTGATAATTGCTGGGGGAACGCTGGCTATTCCCATTTTGGCATTCGTCGCTTCCTTCCTCTTGTGGCCCTCGGCACTCATTAAAGTCTACTATTGGTAAGGTCGATAAGTTACTCTTTCTTATTATAATTTAGAAAGGGGTCACGGACAATGCGGATTAGAATGTTTGGATGCTTAAAATTGTGATGTATGAAATTCTGATGCTCTTGTGAAGGTACTGGAGGAGGACTCTGGGTCTCCAGGTCCACTATGCGGATTGTAGAGGTTACCGTTTCTGCTACTCCTGCCGAGGCAAGCCCGGAATGAGGCCCTCCATTTTGATGCTGCACAGCTTCTCGACTCACAAAGACATTTGGCTCACACTTGTCAAGGTCAGACAAAAGTGAGGTGGCAATGTTATTGATTGTTTATCCGCCATGTTGAAGGACAAGGACAATTCTTAAAATGCAAGACCAATTTTTATTTTGTCTGCATAAATCTGAGCTGTTAGCTTTGTTTGTTTTTGCTGAGATAAAAGCTAAAAAGTTGATTTAACAATGTGTCAAGACAAGTGAAAAAAAAAACTGAAAGTAGTTGGCAGCTTGATTGACTTTTTTTTTTTTTAGCCTCAAGGCTACATAGTGGTTAGCATGGTAGCATGGTGGGAGTCATCTTACAGAAAAATGGTTGACATAATAATGTTAAAACAAGTGTGAAGACAAGTGGAAATAAAACTAAAAGTAAAAAAAAAAACTCAAGGCTACATAGCAGTTAGCATAGTAGCATGGTGGTAGTCATCTTAAAGAATCTTGCACACATGCTACATAGGACAGTTCTGGTCTGAGTGTTCATGTCGAACGCCAAATATTTATGCCCTAAGTTAGACTACAAGTATTAATTAATTAATACAATAATAACTCATATTAATTAATGCAAGTACCGTATTTTCCGGACTATAAGGCGCACCGGACTATAAGGCGCACCTTCGATGAATGGCCCATTTTAAAACGTTGTCCTTATATAAGGCGCACTGGACTATAAGGCGCACCATTAATGCATCATGTCAGATTTCGAATCCAAATCAAATCATTCTCCATTTTATCTTTTTTATTTCAACTTCAGACGCAACAAATTACTTTATAATCACAAAATAACGATCCATAGTCTTTTTGATTCATGATTCATAGTCTTCAGCAGGCCACTTATGATTGATTTCATGACACAATGCTTTGGGCCAGTTTAAATTTAGGAATTTGGTCAATATATAAGGCGCACCGGACTATAAGGCGCACTGTCGGCTTTTGAGAAAATTTTAGGTTTTTAGGTACGCCTTATAGTCCGGAAAATACGGTACTTCTCTTTGAGGCATCCCAGCCTTTGTCTCAGGGTGTTACCAGGTTTGAAAAGTACGGGAATATTGTGTTGGTTAAAAATAATACATTAAGCTATGCTCTTTTTATCAGTACCTGCCAAAACATCTACACATCGTATGCGTGGACATGCCAGGCCACGAGGGTACGACCCGGACCAACACAGAGGATTATTCCATCGTGGGGCAGGCCAGGAGAATTCATCAGGTATACACTGGAAAAAAATATACAGCGCAATATATTTGGCTGATGACATGTTTTCACTCTAAAAGTCAGTTTTGGTGCATTTTTTCTCAGTTTGTGGAAACCATTCGTTTGAACCGGAAGCCTTTCCATGTGGTTGGGACCTCCATGGGGGGGAATGTCGCCGGGGTGTACGCCGCCACTTACCCAAGAGAAATTTGCAGCATGACGCTCATTTGTCCAGATGGTAAATATCTTGTATGTGCCAATAATAATATAGACATGGCCATTGCATCAAATGCTGCATTGAGATCCAATCAGACAAGCACGACACCTTCAGATGATCTTTCATCATTTAGTGCGAAGCTAAATTTCTTATCTTTTTTTTGATCCACTGAATCTAATTCTGTCATGGCAACTGAATTATTCTTGGGCGGCTCATTAAAACAATCGCATATCGTGTAGCCATTCATATCAAAGTTTATGATGTTCCTAAAGGTATCAAACATCCATGTGAGACCAAGTTTGATAATCATCTGCAAGATCTGGAGCGTAGCAACTACACACTGAATATTCCACTCATCCCAACCACGCCTGAGGAGATGCAGGATATGTTCAGGCTGTGTTCACATGTTCGCTTTAAGATACCTCAGCAGGTCAGATTCAGTCTTTTTTTTTTTTTTTTTATTAAAACCGTGTTCAATACATTTCAAGCTATCATGTTCTTTAGATTCTCCAAGGACTCGTGGATGTCCGAGAGCCTCACAACTCTTTTTATGAAGAAGGTTAGTTCATTTGAACGATCTGAAATTTTGGTGTCTTCATGAAACACAGTAGTGATTGCATTTCCTTTTTGTTAAACAGTGTTTCTCGAGATTGTGAGTGAGAAATCCAGATATGCTTTACAGGAACATTTGCATCTCATCACTGCACCTGTGCAGGTGATATGGGGCAAACGGGATCAGGTAGGTAAAGTCGTAGTAAACTCTATTTTGAGGCTTAATGAGCCACTGTTGCAACATTTGATTAATTCATTTAAAAAATCCATTGCCAGGCAATTAAGGGTTTATTAATTACAATTAATAACAATTAAGGGTGTTTCTTCAGGTGGTGGATGTGTCTGGAGCTACGGTCATTGCAGAAATGTTACCAGGATGCAAAGTGGACCTGCTGGAGAACTGTGGCCACTCTGTGGTGATGGAGAAGCCTTGTCGCACAGCCAAACTCATCCTCGAGTTCATCATCCTACAGCAAGAAGCGAGAGGAGGCGCAAAGAAATCATCCTGAATTGAAATTGGGGTTTTGTGTAGTTAATAATAAATAATAGAAAGAAAATGTGGGGGGTAAAGTTACTGTGCTTGATTTGACTGCAGAACTTTGTGCAATAGTCGAGAATTTACGGTAATTTATGAAATCCATGTACATAGTCTCCTGTTGTATGATTACTTTGCAGTTTTAGTAACTAGGTAAATATTGCCGGTTAGCGTACGTGCCTCTCGGTTCTGGGTTCAAAAGTCAGCTTCAGACTTTAGGGCACCTTGAGTGCACCTTGGAGTGGTCCACCAGCAAGTCACAGAGAACATTCATGTTTTTTTGGAATGTGGGAGGGAGCTGGTGAAAACCTACACAAGCACAGGGAGAATGTGCAAACTCCACACAGGAAAGCTGGAGCCCAGGTGTGAACCCTGACCTCAAAACATGGATAAAGACAAAGCTCTCCAAAATTTACATCTTTGTCTAAATATGCTAAGTAGATAATTCATTAATTCCTGTTAAGAAATTAGTAAGTCATCTGATTATATTTGACTTGGGATACACAGAGAATACGGTACGATGTAGCTTTTATTTTGAAATCGGCTTTACCGTAAAGCTGCGTGTAAACGGGCAAGACAAATCCGTGCGCGTGCATACGCGACTGCGCGTGCATGTCTGCTTGGCTGCGGTGAACATCACTCACTGACTGGCATCAGCGCCGCTCAACATCAACCTCGCTCGGGCTCCTCTGTTGGGACGAAAGGACGCAATTGAAAAGAGTCAGTGAGCTCGAATTTTATCGTTTTTCTTACATTTCAAATGAGCAACTTGAATTCTGAGTCCGTAACATCAGCTCGCTAGCCTCACTAGCTAGCAGGCTAGCTAGTAGCCTTAGCAATAAAAGTTCACATTTGCAATGCTTTGCGCTTAAATCGAAGCAGCATTCGCTTGCATTGGCAAAGGGAGATTGTGGGAGACATGGTGGACTACTGGTTTGATTATTCGTCTTAAAGTTTTGAGGACGGAGGTTCGAATCCGTACCGTCCTCTGTGGATGATCTCGCGTATTACCAAAACACGCATATTTGAGATTATTGAATCATCTAAATTGTCCAAACAGTGGAACCTCGAGTTAAGAAGTCCATGGGAACGTTTGAAACTTGAACCGAGGTATTGTTTGCCATTGAAATGAATGGAAATACGATTAATGTGTTTCAGCTCCAAAACTAGGAAAGACATATTTGTATAGCACACTTCATGTTATGTAGTCGACTAGACAATTCAAAGTGCCTTATAATAAACATTAAAAACATTAAGAAAACAAACATTATGATGTTTTAAAAAATACACTAAAATAATCTCAAATAATTTTATTAACATGACCTAATTTGTTTTTTTTTTGGGGGGGGGGGGGGTGAAATTATATTTGGACAACCAATCCTCACCCTCTATTCAAACAAGGTTAAGCATATGTACGTATTGATATTTTATTATTTTACTGTCTTTTGATGCTATGTGATGTCATAAGCACATTTAATTTGGAAACAAATTTGAACTGACACAGCTACATCACATGAATTAACCACATTACTCAACCGGCTTGTATTTTTTGTTTTACAGGTAGAAGTGAACTGAGCCAAACCACGTTTGTCGCTCTGTTTCGGGTCCTGACCAAGTGGGTATTTGTCTACAAATGGATAATGGAGGCTGGGGCCATAGGGTAAGTGAAACTTGCAAGCCCTATCATCCAAGCATGTCTTTACATTCTTGATTTTACTGGTTGATTGAATAATGTGCACCTACAAATAAATTGCATTATTGTTATCATTACAAGAAATCAAAATGTAGTCGATTTTAGATAAACAGGAATGCCCCACGTTTATTCAAACAAGTATTTACATTTGAGTACGTACCGATACCTAGTACAGATACTCCTTTGACATTACATCACGCAATTACGGTTGGAAAAAACAAACTCAACCCCCCCCCCTTTTTTTTTTTTTAAATGGATTAATTAAGGGGCCACTCAAAGTGTGGTCATGCATGCAGTCCTCAGTTGCCCAACCCCGGTTTAAGTTCTTCAACACAGCTGGCATGGCTTCTACTCCACCTGCCTGTAAGGTAAAGTGGTATCGGTGTTTCAGCATCGGAGCATTTTTTTTTTTTCCCGCAAGACGCAGGGTATCGGGACCGACATTCATATCGATGCAGCCCTTCTGATTTAATTCCCTTGGCTTGTTCAAATGCATCAAAAAGATCTTCCCTCTCTCACCTTTGCTTCAGATGACTACTCCCGTCACCTTAAACGTCGGAGGTCACCTGTACACAACCAGCGTGTCCACGCTGCAGCGTTATCCCGACTCCATGCTGGGCGCCATGTTCCGGGGAGACTTCCCAACAACCCGCGACTCCCAGGGAAATTACTTCATTGACCGCGACGGGACGCTCTTCAGGTACATCCTGAACTTCCTGCGGACGTCGGAGCTCACCCTCCCGGCTGGCTTCACAGAAACAGACCTTCTGAGAAAAGAAGCCGACTTCTATCAGATTGAACCCTTGATCCATTGCCTGAGCGATCCCAAGCCGCTGTACCCTCCGGACATCTTCGAGCAGGTCGTGGAGCTTTCCAGCACTCGCAAACTGTCCAAGTACTCCAACCCAGTAGCCGTCATCATCACACAGCTGACCATCACCACAAAGGTCCACGCCCTCCTCGAGGGCATTTCCAACAACTTCACCAAGTGGAACAAACACATGATGGACACCAGAGACTGCCAGGTGTCCTTCACCTTCGGGCCGTGTGACTATCACCAGGAGGTGTCCTTGCGGGTTCATCTCATGGACTACATCATGAAACAAGGCTTTACCATTCGTAACACGCGTGTGCACCACATGAGCGAGCGGGCCAACGAGAACACGGTGGAGCATCACTGGACTTTCTGTCGACCGGCTCAAATAGTGGAAGATTGATTTGTTGTCGCCGTCTCATATCATAAAGGGAGTATTTTTTATTTTTTGGCCACAGTCGATTCTGATGTGTCAAACAATAGTTTAAAAGATGATCAAAAAGACATGACTGAGAACAAAGTGAAGATGAATAAAGGAGACGTTTAGAAAAAGAAACAAAATGAGCCATGATAAAGATATTAGTCAGTATGTTTTACATTTTGAAATGAGCAATACATTCCACAGTTATTACCCCGCAAAGTTGTAATGGCCGACTTGCTGCCTGCGCGTGGATGTTTTTATATGTCTGACTTGCCCTTGTCTTGCTGTGCGGTGCCAAAAATAGGAAGTGTTGGATGCTCGCTTTGGGCTTCAGCAACCTTCTTGCGTTTGAGGGCTCTTAGAAACCTTTTCCTCGTGGCACTTTGTTGAAATGTTGCATTTTGCCTCATGAGTTATTCCGTCTAGAAAGAAAATTTGTATATAAATATATATACTCGACCTTGGAAGCCAATTCTGGTGAGCCCATGGTGCTCTTAGCTGTTTATATTCTTAATGGTACTTTTGTCCTGTGTAGTTGTTGCATGTGTTTAATGCATCTGTTTAGATGTATGTTTGCAGTTTTGTGTCATGCTGTTACACTTGCCATCAATAAATCCAGTATATCAAAGTTTTTTTTTTTTTTTTAATTGTGCAACCGCAATTCGGTTGTCACTTGCAATAAAATTTTATTACTGTTCTCTAGTATAGGAAGTCCTATTTAGTCAATAACGAATAAAATATATTAGTTTTTTTTTATTTTATTTTATTTAACCTTTATTTACCCAGGCAAACCAGAACAATTTCTTATTTACAACTGCAGCCAGAGGTTATTTTAAATATAACCGTTTAAACTGTCAATAATTAAATTAATCCCGCTTGGATATTAGTAGTTTAGTTTAAACGGAAAATAAACACTGCGCTGCCGGATATGACGTCAGTTATGGGTGCGCTTGCTTCTAAGTAATGTTGCTGCGGTTCGAAGACACGTTCACAATCAGCGCTATACCGCCCGTGTTTCTTTTTTTGGTCAGATATTAAAACAAGCGCACCTCTTGTGGGAAGAGCATTTACGAAACGAACATACTACAATCCCATATTTATATCTATTTAAACATATATAGTTGTTCGGGATGCTTCAAAGGAGTACAACACTACGGTATTTTTTGGATCTCTTTCCTGGGAAACGTCGTTTTGGTCCGTATCGATTTCTTCCAGTCTTTTTTTGCATTGGAGGTGTCATGGAGTGGATCATGATCAACGTGAGAATCGGAAAAGAAACGTTCTGTAAGTGCAACTTGGCAAGGTCACACAAATAAGAGGAGCAAGAGGGGAAAAAACACACATAAACTATTTGGAATTTCAAATAATAACTTTTACTTCAGCTACATTTTGTTTTAGGCTGACTATAATGTTGCAACGGGAGCATTTTGTGCATTAATTGTTTGAAATTTCATGAGGTGGGTAGCAGAAAATGTCCTGGGATCACCTAAACATTATGATTAACTTGATTTCTGTCTCATCTACATCCTTTTCTTATCAGATGACGTCTACAGAAGAAAACAATCCGAGAGGGAGTACCAGCAAAAAGTAGCAGATGGTGGCACAGCTGTGAATGAGCCCTCAGCCAAATGAAAGATGCTTCTGTGGACTTGATACATTTCATCATGGACACATCCTTTGGAATTTTGCCACAGGAGCACACATCTAAAATCCATGAAGTTATGGGACAATCATGCACAGTTT
Organism: Syngnathus scovelli; assembly: GCF_024217435.2. Classification (NCBI taxonomy): domain Eukaryota; kingdom Metazoa; phylum Chordata; class Actinopteri; order Syngnathiformes; family Syngnathidae; genus Syngnathus; species Syngnathus scovelli. The sequence continues at coordinate 1,978,739 of NC_090848.1, forward strand.
ATGTAGTTCACATTTTAAATGAATGACATTGTATGTTTATAATCATGTGTGAGGTGTGATGAGACTTTAAATACAAAATGCACCTGCAAAGACCTGGAAAGAATTGTCTATAATAAAGTGTTATATACTATATTATGCATGACAAATTAAGTTGATTTTTTTTTGTCATTTCTTGTGATCAACAATGTATATGATAAAGCCTGAATTGTTTTGAATAGTATGCTTAAAATAATGGTTCATGGTTTTCTAGGAATGGAAGTAAAAAAACAACAGAAAATTCAAATTCAAAGCTTCATTATACCTTCACTAAAATATATCTCTGAAAATAAAAATGTGCCTTGGAGCATTTAAAAGGACATCTGGGTGGGAAAAAAAAAAGTTAATTATGACCAATAGAAAAATAGGTATTACATTGTGCTCATTTTGTGTCATGATTAAATGTTTTCAGTAAATGGGTACAGATTGGCACAGATAGTCAGGAATGACCCATATTAAATGATAGGAGGGACAAGCAAATATTGATATTTTAAATAATATTGAGTGATCATTGTGGCACAACTGCCTGAGACTGGAGGTTTGAATCCAGGCCCAGGGCTTCCTGAGTGGAATTAGCAAGTCTTTCCTGTCCCATATAAGGGTTTCTGCTGGATACTTTCAAAAACCAAAAGTCAGTAAATGATCTCCCTCGAATGTAGCTGTGCCCTATGAATGGCTGGCGACCAATCCAGGGTGTACTTTACCTCTCGTCAAGAATCAACTCGTTAAGTCATCCTTGAAACCAGTGGAGATTAGCAATATAGAAAATGGATGGATGATATTAATCAGGACAACTATCATTTATACAAGCGTGTTTTTCTTTGAATGCACGGTTGGCAGGCAGAAATGTCCTCCAATTTAAACAAACTCTCCCCCAAAAGAAGATTAAAGATCTGATTGCTGACCTTGACCTTTGAAATGTCTTTGACCAATAAACTGTCTGACTTTAAGGTACAAATAGTAAAATGACGTTCATATAAAAAGGTCGTCTCGTGAGATTAGCAATCGAATAATAATTATTTAAAAAACACACACAACGTGACGAATTGGACAATCCGATTTCTATATTTCTTGTCATGAGCGTCGTAATGTCTTACGTAAGGCAGATGTGTGGCGAGAAAAGAGGAAATGCAAGTAGCGGCATAACGGAAGTGGTTCTGCCCTGAGATATACGCCGAGCGCGACGGGAGCACGGAGGCATTAAAACGTCTAACGGAGAGTTGAGAATAATCAGGATTAAAAGTCGCCGATATTGTAAGTGTGTCCAACTCGGGGAAGATGTTTTTCATTTTAAACCGTAGCTGTAATCACAGTCTTATGTGCAGATGCCAATTTCCGATGCTGTTTTTTTCCCCCGTCGCGGCCAATTGAATCCTTTTTGAGGAGCCATCATCATCAACCTAGCTTGGGCTTCGTCAAAGGCTAACTAGCATTAGCATTAACACTAGCTAGCCTGCTAATGCTATTGGCTAGCTCGCCAGCCAACGACACCATAGCCTCCGTTCCGATTCCGTGACACTTTGTACTGACTGGCGCTCGCTTAGCGGGCCGTGTTGTGTTGGATAGCGGACGGGGTAAAAAAAAAAAAAAAGGTTTTCATATTTCAAAAAAATTAAACCACTGCTGTGATTTTAACTCCTCATCCAAGCAGCGCCGTGCACCGTCATCTCCATATTTGTAACAAATTGTCAAGAACGTGACTGCGTTAGTTTTTTTTTTTTTTAAATCCACCTTATTTCTGTGGCCTAGCTAACGGAACGTTGTAGATATTCGGTACATCAGGCCGCTCCGTTAGCTAAACGACATGCATCGGACGAATTTCATCCATGCTAGCATTGGGTTTCCTTTATTAAATGCTCGAATGGAATGGAAATGTAACAAACGGATTTACGTCGTTAATATCTGTTAATCAAATGTGTCATTACGCTAGCGCCGTTAGCAACATTAGCTTTGAACAGCAGTAAAATGGATGCGGGTGCTTGTAGAAATGCTTTTCATTTTTGAATGGTAAAATGCTAATTAGCTCGCCGTGCGAGTATTTCCTACATAGAAGAAATCGGGATAAGTAGCTATTTATAGACTGGTATTTTTTTTTTCCTGCCAAAATTGAGCTAACGGACACCATTGGGTAGTGCGCTTGTAATTAGCTTGAGGCTAACTTGAGCAAATGCAAGGTTGACCCACTTGCCAAGGGGCCCAGTTTGCGGCGCTCATCCGCACTCTTCGACCAAATGCCTTCTTTCGCAAATGATATTTCTGGACAATTTCCCCTAAATTTCACTTGTGAATGTACATTTTTTTGATGGGTTCAAGAAATCACTGCTTCTCTAAATTTGTAAAGCAGTGCACATATTTTTTTCCCATGCGAAAAATCTAAGCAAAATCAATATATAAGGGAATACTATCAGGATCATTTTAATTGGCCAAATATTTTTAAAACACAGTGAATACAAAAGTACAAAGTCACTAATTAATATAAAGTGTCCAGTTTTAAAAAATACTTTTTTCGTAATAATTTTGACCACAATTAAGTATAAGTTATTCATTTTCCGCAGCAGACACTTCTACAATAATAAAAATGCATTTAATTTAGAATGATGGACTTTACATTGATGTACATTGACTAACATTTTCTATCCTCCAAACTAGAAAATGGACAAGAACGACCTGGTACAGAACGCCAAGCTTGCCGAGCAGGCTGAGCGCTATGACGACATGGCCGCAGCCATGAAGAGTGTGACGGAGCAAAGTACGGAGCTGTCAAACGAGGAGCGCAACCTTCTCTCGGTTGCCTACAAGAATGTGGTCGGAGCGCGCCGCTCATCCTGGCGCGTCATCTCCAGCATTGAGCAGAAAATTGAAGGCAATGACAAGAAGAAGCAGATGGCTCGTGAATATCGGGAGAAGATCGAATCTGAGCTGCAGGAAATCTGCCACGATGTGCTGGTAAGACAGTTCGACTTTCCCGTGCGGTTTTTGACCTTTCATTTGCTCTGACGATCTCAAACGCTGATTTTTCAGGGGCTTCTGGACAAGTACCTTATTGTCAACGCTGGGAGTTCCGAAGGCAAGGTGTTCTATCTGAAAATGAAGGGCGACTATTATAGATACCTGTCTGAGGTCGCATCCGGAGATGCTAAGAAGGGTAAGGAAGGACGTGATTGTTAGCATTGTTTGGGAAAACTCTCAATGACCATAACAAAAAAAATTTATGTCTCCAGATACCGTCGATAATTCCCAGCAAGCATACCAGCAAGCTTTCGACATTAGCAAGGGGGATATGCAGCCAACACACCCCATTAGGCTTGGCTTGGCCCTCAACTTCTCTGTCTTCTATTATGAGATCCAGAACAACCCAGAAAAGGCCTGCAGTCTGGCAAAGACGGTGTGAACTTTTTTTTTTTTTTGATGACACCAAGTGCCCTCTGCAGTCAATTGAGGAAAAATGTCTCTAGAGAAGTAAAAAAAATAATTATAACGAGGGGGGACATTAACATGCAGTATTACTGGTTAAGAGGATGCAATGTTTAACTCTGACCAACAGAGGGCAGCGTTGGCAGCCTGACGAGTGACTCCTAAGGCGAGACTCGTTTTAAAAGCAAAAACACAATAATCGAACAGAGGTGTGATAAGTGTTCAAAACAAACGTTCTATTTATAAAAAGTGAGACATACTGAGGCAAACGAATGCTACACAAATGAAAGGGGCGCAGGAAAAGGTTGGCTGTGGTCACGCCCATTTTTCGCCATGTTTGATCAGGCAAATATGCTCACGCCACAAAGAACTATTGTTAACAACTTTGAATGGGGAAAACACCGAGTATATTAAATGAGACTTCTTATGCCCTACAAATAATTACATTTGAAGTATGAAACTATCGGCGTAAAGTCTGACCAATCGAGTATGACTCTTTGCTCACGTTTTAAGAAACAAATCTCTGAAGTCACCATTTCTTCCTTTTCAGGCATTCGATGAAGCCATCGCCGAGCTTGACACTTTGAACGAGGACTCTTACAAAGACAGCACCCTGATCATGCAGCTACTAAGGGACAACTTGACTGTGAGTCCAATCGCGCCTCGTCGTTCACTCCACAGCTCTGACATGACAACTTCCAACCGTGCCTCTTGTTTCTTTTGCAGCTGTGGACATCAGAAAATCAGGGCGACGAGGGGGAGACCGGAGAAGGGGAAAACTAAAGGAATTGCACTGTTAATCCACATACACTCTTATCTTAAAACACAGACAGCTTATATACATCCCCCCCCCCCCCCCCTTCTCCCCTTCCCTCCCCCTCCTTCCACTCCATCAGCCCCTCCCTCTTCTGTATGACAAGCAGCCTGAATTGCTCCTGACCAACTAGTTTACCCCTCTCAGTTCACTGCGAGGCGACAGGGTCATTTTCAGTTGTTAGTACGTTCAGTCATTTTGTAGAAATTCGTATTGTTTTTCGTTAGCTCTGTGTGTACGTCTGCACGTTCGTGGGGAGCGGGTGAGAGTGTTAAAAAAAAAAAAAAAAAAATTGTGTGCGCGCACTTGTTTGAGAGACATCTTGTGTATGAGGGGGGGGGGGGTGTCGTGAATTCTAATCGTCCTTCCAAATTCCTTTGTCCCGGCTCGTTTGTGGCTCATTTTCCCCCCTCCCCCCTGCTTCTTTTTTGTTACTTTTATTATTGTGATTCATCATGGTATTTACAGGTTTTATTGTATGGGTTTTATTGTATGGTAATGAAACTGGCAAACACTGTGATGGTAGGTGTTCCATTTGCTTCACAAACCCCCCCCCCAAGAGCAGTTTGCGTTTTTTTGACTTTTTTTCCGGAATCACGTACAATCCCATATTCGACTTAACTGCAATTCTGCTGTGGGCTCATACAGAACGAAAGGAGGCAGGCTGTATTGTGACACTGACATCCGAGTGGAATGCGCCTCGACCGAAAGGGACCCCCTTAAATGATCACGTTTCACATTATTCAGACATTTGCATCGCGAGGCTCCCTCTCCAAAAAAAAAAAAGGCATTACCCCCCCGCCCCCCAACCCCCCTCTTTTGCAAAACTTAAGTAGAATGACTCACTCGTAAGTGATGCGTACCGTCTAATGTGGCTGCAGGTTATTTTATCCTTTGTGTGTAATATCCACAGAAAACTAGTTGTTGACCTCACTTTAATCAATCTTGCTTTCAGAATTACATCTTCAGGCGTTGTCTCGGCAACAAAATGCTTTTTTTGCGTCCGGCACAGCCTCTCGATTCTATTTTTACCATCGGTGTTAGCAAATACCAGTTGAGATCAGACAAAGTCGGAACGATGACCCGCGAAAATCACGTGAAGGTGCAATTTCATCTCATTGGAAAGAGGCTCAGTGTCACAATACTGTGTATCACCACTACATTCCACATCTTGTAGTTGAAGACACCATTCCACGTTATTACGCTGTTTCTTCTGACAATGCTCCAAGGAATTGAAATGTTTTGTTCATTAAAAAAAAAAAAGAAAAAGTCCATTTCATTATGCTTGATGAAAATGCAGTTAGTGAATGTGGAACGAAGCCTGTCTGTATATCTGGTATTTACTTGCTTTGTTTTTACTGACAAGTCTTATGGCTAAAAAAAAAAAAAAAAATTGCTTCTGTAACAGTCTATTACCCAGTGCACACACGTGGTTGTGAAAATTTAGAATAGTTCTTAAAAAGCAACGATGACTTGGAGATAAACAATGGTTGGTGTAACTCTAGCTTTGTGTTTATGTATCTTAAAACCATTCTAGTTTCACTATACATGTAATACATAGGAACGTGTCAAAGACCAATTCAGTGAAATAAAGTTTCGTTTAAGATAATCCATTGTCGTTTTATATAATTTGGTCAAAGCAAGCTCAAACGGAACTTTGGCCATAGTTGTGCTTTGCATGTGAACGCCACTAGGGGGCCCCATTTGAATGGCTTGTTTTCAAGCACTACTTTCTCTTGCGGAGTTGGCGGCCATATTAAGTGACTTTGAGGACTGGTGCAGGTGTTCCTCCGCAGCAATTAAACGAATATAGCCTCCCGCTTTTGAGGAAATGTGCTCCGTCTCGACCAGAGAAACTCTTAATGTCCAACGAAATCCAACTTTTGGGCTCTTTAAAAGCTGTAAGTAACAGCACATTTTGTGGTTTTATACTTTTATTTACGAATTAGACACTCCGAACCACGAATATGTCAAGTATCATTAACATATGATTAGCACATGTAGTCTTCGTTCGGGCGCGGCATTTTTAAAACGCTAGTTTTTCTTTTTTAACCTTCAACAAATAAATTGTTGAGAGTCCTCTAATAATCCGCACCTAGTTTCAAACCAAATTTTTAATATTAAATTTGACTTTATTTTGTAATGTTTTTGCTAAGATATGTCAGGGCTATTAGCAAAGTTCAACTGAAGTATCGTTTATTGTAGAACCGCATCAAGCTACTTTGAGCTTCTCAGTTTTGCTCCCATCGAACCATAATTTTGAATTAAGCCAGTATAAGTGACAAAAGGCAATCATTAGTTTTAGTTCTTATAAGTATAAAAAGAGGCCAAAATGGATTTTGATGACAATGGATGTTTGCGATCACGTGATGGAGGAAAAAACATGGTAATCAAAATATCACATTAAATCTATTTATAACTTAATTTTCCCGTCACCGATGTTAGGCTGTCTTTATTTGCCCCTTTTTAAATGAAAACAAAAATGTTGCTTTAGTGTCACCAAAGCTTCTGTTTGACTTCAGTGCATGGCTGATGAACTGGGTGCTTGTTTTTTTCCTCCTCTCTCGAACCAGCCAACATCTACAATGAACAACAGTGGACCGACTTATCCCCTTGCCTCTTTGTACGTCGGGGACCTGCATCCAGATGTTACGGAGGCCATGCTGTACCAAAAGTTTTCTCCTGCTGGGCCAATCATGTCAATCCGTGTGTGTCGTGATATCATCACGCGGAGGTCCTTGGGATATGCTTACATAAATTTCCAGCAACCAGCGGATGGTGAAGTTCCATTTTTTTTTTTTGCAAATTCAAACAGACTTCGGTATAAATATAATGTATTTGATGTTATTTCGATCCAACGTTTTTTGGACTTTTAGCGGAGTGTGCTTTGGATACGATGAACTACGATGTTCTGAAGGGACGCCCGATCCGAATAATGTGGTCTCAACGTGACCCGGGCCTCAGAAAGTCTGGCGTGGGCAACATCTTCATCAAGAACATGGATGACACTATTGACAACAAGGCATTATATGATACCTTCTCAGCCTTTGGCAATATTTTGTCCTGCAAGGTGAGTGCCGTGTTGTGGTTTAAATTGATACGTTGTAGGGCTGGGTGATATTGGAATAAATAATAGTTACAATTATTTTGATTGAAGTCACGCCTAACAAAAGCGATTTATTCATTGAGCTCAAAATGTCTTAAATTGCAATTAAGCTATATTAATGTAACACATTTTTCACAGATTGTTATATTGCCTGTGTGTGATCCTGTTTTGTGATTTTAAAATGGAGAGAAGCTAAAATTGATGAATTGCCCATCCCTAAGTCCAAATCTTAAATACTTTTTTTTCCCGTCTAGGTTGTTTGTGATGAAAAAGGTTCAAAAGGTTACGGCTTTGTTCACTTTGAGACTCAAGAGGCCGCAAACCGCGCCATTAAGACCATGAATGGAATGTTGTTGAATGATAGAAAAGTGTGAGTACAATAATATCTGATTTCCATTCATCTGTCAGCTTTGTAATAATTCTGTTTTTTTGTTTTTTTTCTTTCAGTTTTGTCGGCCACTTCAAATCCCGCAAGGACCGAGAGCAGGAGTTCGGCAGTAAAGCCATGAAATTCACCAACGTCTACATAAAGAACTTTGGCGAAGACTACACAGATGAGAATCTAAAATATGACTTTTCTGCATTTGGTGAGGATCCAAAATAACATTTGCTCTTGATAAATGAGCTCAATCTCTGGATGACTTCTTTCAGGGAAGACTCTGAGTGTACGCGTGATGAAGGACGAGCAAGGTTGTTCACGCGGATTTGGCTTCGTCAACTACGCTAACCACGAGGATGCGCAAAAGGTAGCGTGGGAAGTTTCTGTGGCCAGTTCATGTCCATGATTTTACTTTCTCTCTGGCTTTTTGGTTGGTTATTTAATTGTGCCGGTATGTCCATGTTCAAACGTCAACAGGGAAAAAGCAACTCAGCAAAAATGGTGAGACTGCAATAATAACACACAAAATTTTTTTGTGTGGGTGGTTAGCAAGATTTCGACTTGTTAGCTGATAGATGGAGATGATTTGCTTTTTCTGGTTTCATGGAGCTATTTTGCCAGAGTTCCTTTTTTTTTTTAACTCGTGGCTTTGAAGAAAATGAGAAGAAGCTGATGCATCCAGTCTTTTGAAAGATGAAAGTGAATTTGAGCAAGCTCACAAAATGAAATGAAACAGTCATTATTAAACCACAACTAGATTGTTGAAGCAAAATCCTCTTGGTGACCCATTTTTTGTTTTCCGCCAGGCAGTGGAGGAGATGAACGGCAAGGAACTCAACGGCAAGTTCCTCTACGTCGGACGGGCTCAAAAGCGGCTGGAACGTCAGGGAGAGCTGAAGCGCAGGTTTGACCAAATCAAGCAGGACCGCATCCAGCGCTATCAGGTACAGTTGATGATTTCATTTATTTCAAAACATTGCCATCTCTTCTGTCTCGGCCGTTAACTTGACAACTGTCTCTTTTCAGGGTGTCAATCTGTATGTGAAGAACTTGGACGATAGCATCGATGATGAGATTCTCCGGAAGGAGTTCTCCCCCTACGGCACCATAACGAGTGCAAAGGTATGTGCTGAGATGAGTACGTCAAACCCCCAAGTACCAAGGTCCTCGATTGACCTCTCACCTACCGCAGGTCATGACCGACGGCTCCCAAAGCAAAGGCTTTGGCTTTGTCTGCTTTTCTTCACCCGAGGAGGCCACGAAAGCGGTAACGGAGATGAACGGCAGGATCATTGCTACCAAGCCCCTGTACGTGGCGCTGGCTCAGCGGCGGGAGGAGCGGAAAGCCATTCTCACCAACAAATACATGCAGAGACTGGCCACTCTGAGGAGCTTGAACAGTCCCGTCATTGATTCCTACCATCAGACCAATTACTACATGACTGTGCCGCAGGTAGGCCCACGTTGATTTCTTCGGATGTTATTTTTTTTGGTGGTTTCACCTGAATTGATCTGGCAGCAGACGACCACGCGCGGCTTCTACGAGCAAAACGCCGTCAGCAACATGAGATTCGTGCCTCGCTGGACAGGACAGCCGCCGAGAGTTCAAGGTGAGGTGACGACTCGGGCTCGTGAAACGCCAAAGGCGCAGCTCGACACAAACGCCGCTGCCCGCATCTTTTCAGGTCCGTACTCATCCCAGTATATCGCCGGCTCCGCCCCTCGCCAGGGCTCCACTCCCATTGCTACGATGAGACAGGCTTCGACTCAGGCCCCGCGCGTCTGCAGTTCCACGCAAAAGACAAGTCGGTCACAGCATCTCATATGTGCCGGGTGGGATGCGGGTGGCGCGCTTTTAAACGCACCTTTCGTTGAGCAGTTAACATCGGAACCCAGACGGCATGTGGACGAGCTGACCTGTCCGCTGCGTCGAGGAGCGGTCAATTCAAGTACTCGTCATCGGCGATGCGGAACCCACAGCGGGTCGTTTCTATGCCGGCCGTAACCAGACTACAGGTACTCAGACAAGTCACCAAGCCCTGAAACATCTCGTTTCCATAATTGGCTGACGATCAGCTAAATTAAATCTGTCATTCATTTCTTCGTCTCACCTGTTTACAAATTTCCTTAGGTTGTTCCTGCCCCTGTGTTGGAGCCACCCATGCATGCTCAAGGACTGGAGCCACTCACCACCTCAATGTTGGCTACAGCTCCACTTGTGGACCAGAAGCAACTTTTTGGTAGTCAATCGCTAATATACAAACAAAAAATGCTGTGTGATTGCTTATGTGCTATCAAATATGGATCACAAAAAATGGATTAAGTTGGTTTGGCCTTGGAAAAAACATTCCAGTTCCTCACCATCAATTGCTCAAATATTGCGCAATGTGCTACAGGTGAGCGTCTGTACCCTCTGATCCATGCCCTTCACCCAAGCTTGGCGGGAAAAATCACTGGAATGCTGCTGGAGATTGACAACTCGGAGCTGCTCCACATGCTGGAATCACCGGAATCGCTTCACTCCAAGGCAGGAAGTCACACTGCTCCCTGATTGTGCAAGAACATTCAAATCATTCTTTTCTGGCTTCTTTTGGATCAGGTGGAGGAGGCCATTGCTGTCTTGCAAGCTCACCAGGCCAAGGTCTGCTCCCCAAAAAAGGGAGGAATCATTTAAGGTCAGCCATGTTGATTCGGTTAAAGTTCTTTAAGTGGATGGATGCTAATGTGACCCCCAAGTGTTCATGTCTGACTTATACAGTATTAATTCTAATTTTGTGCAATTCCTTTAAGTTGCTATCCTGACATCAATGAATGTTATTTATTCGCTTCAACACAATTTTTTATATTAAATTATTTGCCTGTTTGCTCATTTGTATGTTTATTTAAAAGCTAACTATGTAGTTTTCTTCACAGGTGCTGACAAGTTTCTCGAGGAGTAAAATTCATTTCAAAACGGAAGGAAAAACGAAAAATGTATGAGGGCTGGAACTGGCAAGCTGTTTTCTTTTTGTAACGTCTTTTGTTATAATATAAAGTTCACAATATAGGCATTAAACCTGTCTTGAGTCATTTCAACACATTACAGCAGCACTCTGACTGTAAAACAAACCAAACATGGAATATTTCCGGGTGAGTTTCGATACCACTTTTTTTTTTTTCTTCAGACCAATACCAGCACAATTACTTAATTGTTAAGTATGCAATGATACCAAGGAACCACTATTACCTTTGATACATAAAATTTCGATTAAACCAGATTTTAAACTGACTTATGACAAATACTTTAGTTCCAAAGTAAAACAATTCACTCAGATTTAAGGATCATTTGCAATAAATTAACAAAAGTAAAACTGACAATGGCTTGAAATTTTGTTTATGACAAATTGCATCACAAAACAATACAGGTACAATTTTTAACGGTGGTAGGTGGAACAGTTGAAAATGGTAAATACTGTATTTCAAATTGAAAATGACAAATTCCATATTTTTTTGGAGTTGGACACATGTGCTGGAACTCACCCTATTCAGGTTTTAATCCTTAAATTTCAAGTTAATATTATGCTCCGAGCTGTATACTGTCACTCTTTGCTCGTGAACTTTATTTCAAAGTTTGGATTTACGTAAATCGCAATCCTGAATGAACAGAACACATCAAGCAATTGAGTTTTGAAAACGTTTATTGAGAGCCTTCATACTAAAAATGAATTTATGGCTGTAAAAAGTTACAAAGCATTATTGTCAACATTGATATACTTTTGGTATTTGAGACCCTAATTTCCAACACATGTAAGTAATCCTGCTATTTGTTTTAAATCAACAAATACTCAAGATAACAAGCAGATGACAGGAATATTTAAAAAAAACAGACCTGTAAGATTTCTTCGGTGGTAGTTGACAGCACACAGCCACAAAGTTGAAAGCAAACTCAAAGTGTCCATTTTTAACGGCGTACATATGAACTTGAGCCAAAACTTCAATTAGGCCTTTTCATAAACATTTTAATCAATGCAAAAAAAATGTTTACACTGAAGATCGGAAGCACGCCTCATTATCGACGTGTCGGCATTAGAAGCTGCTTTGCTGTTACTGAATCCGGGAAAAGGTTGTGGTATGTCGGTAAGGGAACGTAGGCCGCCTTGATCATTTTACCTACGAGAAAAACGGGAAAAGACGTTGTCCGTCGTGGAATACTTGTGCTCATCACACGCAAACGTCGTGCTGCTGCACATACCTGCAAACCAGCGTCCGTGAAGCGCATTTACGGAGGCCATTGCTGCCGGTATGGAGGGGCACTTGACGTACACGTTACCCTGCGCAAAAACAAAATGGACGGCTCGTCACTACTAAAATAAGGGTCTCATCTCTGTTTAAAATGTTTTGTAGATTCGTATGACTTGCGGGATGCCATTTTTGCTTGGCATTTACTCTTTTGTAAAATAATGACTTTTTTTTTTTTTTTGCAGACTTTTTCCACCTGGCTTGTCTCGTCCACGTATGGAGATGCGTGTGCAGTAACTGTGTGTGGGAAAAAGAAAATATTCCCACCTGAGCAGAGTTCTTGTCGACATAAATGTGAACGACTCCTCCGTGCTTGTTACACTCCTCAATGACATCATCTTGGATCTCGATGGCCCAGCTGGGATCGTTTTCTCTAAGAAGAACAACAAACAAACGCAAGGTCAGCAGTCGGTGGTAACGTCGTCAATATTTTCTAACGCTTTGACAGGCTTACTTACGCTTGTGGGTTGAAGAGATTGGATAACTGAAGGCAGTGAGTGGCCAGCGGCTGAGAAGGAAGGTTCAAAGCTTGGCTTGGTGCGGGAGCTGCAAAAGATTCATGGTGAGCAACCAATCGTGTGATCAATTTAAGTGGTCGTTGTGACTTACTTGACGGGGGCGCCACGTTCCCATAAGATGCCGAGCTAGTCATCTGAAGTGCCTGCTGAGCAGCTGGGGGAATCTTTAGACCGGTTCCTTCAGGACCAAAACACACAGTCAATGCACGGCGGGGGGAAAAAAAAAAAAAAAACCTCTAAATATTGTATTTCAAACCTTCAGCGAGTCGCGCCATGAGCTGCAGTCGCCCAGTGGTGCCGAGGTCGATGCCGGTCCGTTCCAGCTCGTCGTTGTCCAGGAAGGAGCTGGCGGTGGACGCGTCCGAGCGCTCCGTGACGTGGCCGACCTTCATCGGCCGGCCGGCCAGCTCAAAGCCGTTCAGTTGCTCCAGGGCCTTTTTTGCACACTCGGCATCTGCAAACTTGGAAATGAAGACAGGTATTGATCTTTGTCTCGATCCCGCGCATGTTTCTGAACCTTAAGCTTAAGTTACCAACATGTGAAAAGGACCTCCACTTACTGATATGAAGCCATATCCTTTCGAGCGTCCAGTCTCACTGTCCATCATAAGTTGAATTCCCTCAATCTGCACCGACACAAGAGAAGGAGCATCATTTATCTGCTCACAGACCAAGCTCCGCCTCACGTGTGCATTCAAGTCCGTTCTGACCCTTCCGAAGGGCTCAAAGATCCCTCGCAGCATCTCCTCAGTGATGTTGAAGTGCAGCGAGCCCACGTAGAGCCGCATGGGACCCGCGCTGCCTTTCTGAAGATTACTGGCCGCCGCTGCGGCAGCTCGATTCTTCTCGGCCTGCCGACGCACGTGTGAAACATTAGTCGTGTCCGTTGAGCATTTTGGACACAGCAACACGTGGGTCCCCCCTACCTGAGATGCCTGGACAATGATGGGCACTCCCAAAAGCCGCTGGCCCGTCAGTCCAATGGCCAGGGGCACAGAAGACGACTCCACAAACTCAATGTAGGCGATCCCCTTCGATCTCCGGGAATTGCGGTCTGATATCATTCTCACGTCTCTTACCTACGTGAAAAAAAAAACGTTCCAGACCTCAATTTTCCCCCAAATTTAAAATGCGAGGTAACTCACTTTTCCAATAGCCGAGAAGAAATCCTCCAAGTCTCGAGCTCTGATTCGAGCAGCCAGCTGCATGCAGAAAACTGTGCGGGCGTCTCGCTCCTCTGGTGTTAGGTTGTCGATAGGTTGTCTAAAAAAACACACAAGAACCTGGTCTGTCAGAGTTCTACCAATGATCCTGCACCAGCATAAGAAACAGGAGGACACTTTAAGGCCAAAATCCCCCGACTCCTGCGAAATCTGAAGCCCACCTAAGCATAAACAAAGGAGGACTTTGTACCTGATGGGACTCTTCTCTTTCTTGACAGGAGGCGTGCGGCTTTTGGAACGCTTCCGTCTGAAACGAAGATCATTTCATTTCAGTCAGAGTTGCTACTAGAAGAAATCAGTGAGTTGCAAACTTTTTTTTACGACTCGTACTGTTGCGGGTCACCTACATTGGGCTCTTTCTGGCTTTGTAGCGGCCAGCTCGCTCTTTGCTTCGAGAGCGCCGGTGTTCCCGGTTGCGGCTTTGCTTTCTTTCCCGGCTCCTGCTCCTCTTCTTGGCTTTTTTTCTGTCTTTGCTTCGGCTCCGGCTCCTCCTTTTCTTGGAGGCCGGGCTTCTGCTTTTGCTCCGCCTCTTCCTGCGTGCCATTCGACAAGAGAATCGGGTTAACGCCGCGCCGCCGCTCGGTTCATTCGAAGCGGCAAAGGCGAAACGTACTTCCTGTTCTGTCCATCGTGTCCATTTGCATGAGAAGACTTGACCTCATCCTAAGCAAGGTCGATAGAAGAACATCGTGAGGACGCAGACGTAACATTTCAAGTCGTCATGGTAAAAGGGGGAGGGGTGGGAGCAGAGAAAAATGCAGAAATATTACAATTAAGAATAACAATTCCAAATGTCCTTCTGCTGTGCCTGGACAGGTGTCCATCCCCTCCCCCCCAATTTCGACCCCCTTCTGTTCTTAACTTGGCTGCAAAGTACTCTTAATCAAAGATGGAGGGTGACCCAACACAACTTTTAGCGAAGTTCAGGAGGCTCTGACAATTGGCAGCTCTTCTCAACCCTTCCCCCTAATTGCAAGTCGTACCAATGTCACTATTTGTGCCTAATCATGTGACCACGCATGATGCGGGGGGGTTGGCTAAAAGAGATCCTTTGTGGTTGGTGTCAGTCCAGTGATCTTCACCCATTTTCGTTCTTGGACTGTAAGAGCTCGATGCCACCTCTGTCACACATCTTGCCCTGAAGCAAACAGGGATTTACACTTCTTAGTAATATTGACGCCCAAGAAAAAGAAATTGATACTTAAAAAGGAAAAAAAAAAAAATCTTCCACAAGATACTGTTTATCGTAAGGTGTGCCATTGATAGCGTCTTGACTAATGTAAGCCACTCTAGAAATAAAAGCACTGCTATCTGGTGTTGTGTAGCATGCAAAATGAAGATGCTGATACACGTTCAAGTTGAATGAGGCAAAGAGGCAGTATTCATATTTATAAGCAAAAGAAACACATTCAATCATGTAAAGATGGAACTGGCACGATTCTTAAGAAATCCTTTGCTGATTTACAGGGGTGGGTGTACAACTTCAGACCAACTTCTTTCCGAAAGTTTCAAGGCAGTGATACGATCTTACCATCTGTTGAAATTGCAGATTATAAAGCTGAATACTGCCAACTTTGCTGGCCTGGTAAGACGGGCCTATCGCTCATTGGTATTGACCTTGTTGTAACCGAATAGGGCCTGGGTGTTTTAGGATTGAATCTCTTTTTACTCCTACGGTGAACCACAGTACAGCAGTATATGCACAATAACTACCTTCCTTTTTTTCACAGTTCACAGTGGAATCAAAGATGAATTCATGGGAGTAGAGGTGAGATATTCATTAGGGGAGTCTATAAAGAGAGATAGATGCGGATTTATTTATAAACTTACAGCGTTTTTACTCAAACACACCACACAACATTCATGTAAACGGTCACAGTATTATGAACGGCTCAAGAGTAGAACATCAGCATTTCTTTGACCTTTCAACCCACCTTTCTGTATGGCGCCTCCAGCATGGCCTCAACATCAAACTCATCAGCCATGTCGATCCTAAAATCAGAGTAAGCTTATTTACACACACATGCACCACAACTAATTTAATATTACACACTAAATGGAAAGTTTAAGGCTTTGTAGACACCGAAAAAGTCCACACCAGGGTGTGGCGCTTAACGATGTATACCAATTTAGTAAACACGAACGTTGAGCATGCGTCGCCGAATCACACACGCTACAAAGTCTCGAGAGGCTCAATGGCGGTTGTAGCTAGATGCTAACGCTAATTAGCTGCTTGGGGCCCGTTGTGACAACGACCTCGCTTTGGTCTACAAATGGATATCGACACCAATGTAAATAAACGAACACGTAGGTATATTGCGATAAAAACAACACAGCTAGCGTAAATGATTATAAAATTCTACGGTTTCTAGATGCTCGTTAAAAAAAAAAAAAACAGGAAGCTAACTGCTGTTGGCTAGCTCGCTTAGCAGACAATGACGTTACCGTGTGGAATTGGTGAAAATGAGAGGAAAAGTCAAAATATCAACGCCAGCGTCCCGCTGTAGATGATCTTCTGGGTAGCTCCTCTTCGATAGATCCCACTAAAAGTGGCATAAATAATTTCATTGAATGCCTTACGTAAGACGACTTTTTTTTGGTTTAGTACACGAAAGAAAAAAACGAGAAGACAGGCACGGTCGTGGCCTATTCAGCATTCAGCGTCGTGCTTCTTCTTCGCCTTGTTTTTAATTTATTTGGCGCTTGGTAAATCAACGTTTGGCGCATTACCGCCACCTACTGGATAGGATTTCGTTTTTGCCTCACACGTCACATTTGTCAACGGGGTGCTGCATTCATTCATTCATTCTTTCATTCATTCTTTCATTCTTTCATTCGTTTGTTCATTTAGCAGCGGCTCTTTTCTAAAATGAAATATATATATATAAAATAAATATTGCTACAATCAACGTATCTCGAATAATCGAATAATTTGAAATTTGACAGCGATAAAATATTCCCCGATTGTGTTTTAGATCCGGCCCGAATGAACATTTGTGAGAATTGCCTAGATGTTGAACTTGAGACTTTCTAAGAAGTGTCAGTGTTTTGCACAAAACATGCACCTGTTGGTCTTGGAATGGTCCTTGTACCTATACTGCAGCTATACGGATGTTGGCCACTAGATGTCACTATTGTGTGTATTAACTGGCAAGCTTGCGTTAGGATGGTTACTTAATGGAACTATTCAGACACATTTTGGAATGTCATTTTGCACAAGTAGGACTAGCATTTCTGAGGAATTGATGATATTTAATTGATGATATTTAATTAAGTATCATCAATATCATCGAGTCCTCAGAAATGCTGACACCAGTAAGCAGTTAAGAGCGAGCATGTTCGTTAATTATTGGCCTCATATACAAGTTCCACTTGGCTGCTAAAGCTGATTTTTCCGTGGTAATCATTCCATTCGGACACATACAGCTGGACACATTGTAACGTCTTCATTTTATTTCTTTTTTTACTATCCAAACATAATACTCATACACATAATTGTCTCAAATTTATTTTAAAACATTAGCACCACTCTGAAAATAAATATTACATTATTACGGCAATATATATATATAAATTTTCATCCCCTAACATGATTTTTTTTGCACACTTACAAATTCTTTGTCATTATTTCCGCAATAACAATACTACATGTTAGGCAACAGTTTCCTCTTTATCTGTGTCTTTACTGAGTTTAAGTGGTGAGTAACAGTAAAGCGGCACATCAAAATATACTCTGTCATCAAAACATAAATCATCCGAAGGTGAGGTGAGGTAAGGGATTTTCAAGACTAGGCCTGTGATGATGCCTCCGATGGCTGCCGCTGCTATAGTGGAGAAGATAGCTGCCACCTGGAAGAGAGCCTGTTCCTGAGCACTCCGACCCAAACCTGGTTGTAGACCAGGAATTAATGCCTGGAGTTCAAGCAACTTGGGGTCCCCTTCCTTTGGGGCTCTGTGCCTAAAAGTGTCGTACAAACTCGGCCCGTAGACTTCCTCGCTCGCCATCATTATTGCACAAATACCAGCGGCGCAAGATATGAGTCCCGTTAGACCGTGTAAATTATGAATTCCACATTGGTCCTGGATTCGGAAGCGTCGTGCCAAGAACGGGCTCAGGTATTTGTAGCCTAGCATGCACGCGATGCTACCTAGCATTCCCAGAACGTACGCTCCTGCGGGCGAAATCATCATATCGACGGACGCCCCGACTGTCACCCCTCCGGCCAAGGTCACGTTTTGGATGTCGGCCATGCTGAGTTTCCCCTTTTTGTTGAGGAGCGCGGAGAGCGCAAAGGCCGTGATGGTGGAGGAACAGAGGCCGATGAAGGTGTGGAGGACGGCCCTGTGCTGGTCGTCGCCTTTCGGGGTCAACGCCGAGTTGAACGAGGGCCAGAAGACCCAGAGGAACAATGTGCCCATCAAAGACAAGATGTCCGACTGATAGCTGGTGTTCTCCTTGGCGTGACCTTCGTTGAGGCGCGGTCTGTACAGCACAAAGGTGACCCCCAAGCCAAAATAACAAGCAAAGAGATGAATCAGGATGGAGCCCCCAGCGTCGTTTATCTTCAGATACTTTAGCACCGCCCATTCGGTGACGGCAAATACCGGCACCTCCAGCAGAGCCATGACCAGCAGCTGCAGCGGGCTGGTCTTCCCCAAAACCGCCCCGAAGGAGATGAGTACCACCGCGCAGGCAAACTCGGCATTGATGAGGTTGATCACGCCAAGTTGGATCTTCCCGTCGTGGCTGAACTGGAAGTAGCCCTGCACCAGAATGGCCCATTGGATGGAAAACGTAGCCACCAGAAAGTTGAAAACCATCCCGCCGAATCCATAAAGTCGGAAAAACGCCAGCAGGCATCCGAAGCCCAGGAATATCATCACCTGTATGTCGGCGAAAAAAGGATAATCCTTGTATAATGCGTTGTCCATGGGCTTGGTTTGGTTGTTTTGAAATCTGGCATCGGTGTGGCGGTCGTACGTGACAAAAGCGGCAAACAGGCCCACCATCATCGCCTCGGCCGCAAAAACAAACACGGGCAGCCTGAAGCGCAGGCTGCTGGCGCCCGCCGCTTTCATCGTCGGAGGTTTTCGAGCAAATGACGCTTCTTTCATTTTAAGCCGGGATGATCGTCAGCGCAGATAAGAGAGGACAACGTTCAAGTCGGCACCTGCTCAAACAAGTGCGGTTATTCAGTAGTTTGAACTTTGACTCCACCTAATAAAAATGGCTGCACGTTTTACACGCTTGGAGATTTCTTCACTCTTAAAACAATCCACTTTGTGCAAAAAAAAAAAAAAATTTTAAAAAACGTCCTAAAAATTTTGATTTTTTTCTTTTGCATTACAACCCAAAGTTGGGACGTTTAAATTAAAATTTTAACCCAGTAGTTTTTTAATACAAACTCTGAATTTAACAAAATTCCCACTTTATATCACGGAATTGATTTGACCCCAGTTGAACCTAATCGATTGAAGTCAAATTCAATATGAAGAAAAAAGTCAAATTCAATAAAAAAAAATTAAAAAAAATCAATACGTCTGTACATTAAACAGACTTTTAATTTTTTTCACAGTAATTTAATGAATCTATGCATTTTCTTCATCTTTAACTCAATTAAATTATTAACTGTTAATTAAATAAAATAACACAAAAAAATTGACACACACACAGTTTTGTATTTCTAAGTCTAACATGACGTATTTATTTATTTACAATTTACTTTTCTGTACACAACGGGTTTTCTCTCTCTCTCACTTGGGCACACACACGCACACACACATACACGCACACACACACACACGGCAATGTGATGCAACATTCTGATATCGCGAGTTCAAAGTTTACCAAAAATGACCTTCCTCCAGATAATACGACATTATTAATATTGTCGACTGTCGATTTTTAATCAGTGTATCAGATTTTATCTCTAAACTTTCCAACGCTGTCTGATTGCTTGCCAACTCTCAACTATATAAATGATTACCAAGTTCACGTTGAGTCTATTGTCACGTGACTTGTGTGCCGCCATGCAAACCTTTCAAGACAACAAAAAGGAAGAAACATTTTTAGATGAATAAATATTGAAAACAACACGATTGTATCGGAGAATGAGAAAAGACCAAACATTCGTCGTTGAGGAATGGGAACGGAAGGAGTAATGAAATTGCCGCTTCATCCTTGAGGAAAGTTTTGCGAGGGCAGAACTCGAGGAAAATATATTCGGGATGTTCAGGAGTAGATGGTAATGACCTCACGTCCTCCTCCGCGGACGAGGAGAACCCGATTGAGACCTTCCGTCAGGACCTCGAGGAACTCCATGTCTGGAAGGCAATCTGGGTCAAGGCTGATTCCGTCAATATGGAAGAACAGAGTAGAAGCCTGCAAGGATACAATTTTCTTCCCCTGTACGGTTTTTCGGGGGTCCGGGCATGTTGAGCAGAATGAGCTTTGCCTCCTTGGACTTCTTTGTGATGACCTCGTTGAGTCGCAACGCTGTGTGCATGCGCCTCACGTCCGTCTGGTTCCTTGAGACGGAGGATAACACTCAACGTACAGCGGCCATTGGGATTCAATTGGTCTCGGTGGGATACGCTCATACTTACAAGTTTTCCCATTCTCTGCAGCGGCATGGGAGAAAATAATGGTTGAAATATAAAGAAGAGAAGCTAAGATACTGAATTGAGGTTCATTCAGCGCCATTGACGGATATAGACGTCAAAGATCCATTTGAACTGTTTTGAGACAAACTTGTCTGTGTCTGTTAGAATTATGACTTTCACCACAAATGTTCATATTTTGACCAATGTTTCAAGTGGGATGAAATTAAAGTCAAATATCAAATATTTATTGCGTAATGCTTATAAAACGAAATGGATGTATGTAGTTCACTACGATTCTAATCAATGTATGTGTATGTCGTGTTGGGTTAGACAAATAATGTTTTGAAATTGAAGTCCTTTGAGATTTCTTTGAAATCTAAATTGCATTATAAATTATATGCATTATTATTATTTGTGATAATTTTTTGTTATTATTATTTTTATTATTTTATTATTATTAAGTCAAAATTTCTTCAAGATAAAAAGTTGTCATATTACAAAATTGAAATTCAACAAAGGTTGAATTTGTATGACAACCATTATTATTATTTTTTTAATCATTATCATTATTATTATTATTTCTATTATTTCTATTATTATTTTTAATTATTATTATTTTCATTATTTTATTATTATTAAGTCAAAATTTCTCCAAGATAAAAAGTTGTCATATTACAAAATTGAAGTCCAAATTCAACAACTTTGCATGACAACCATTATTATTATTTTTAAATATTATTATTATTATTTCTATTATTTCTATTATTTTTAATTATTTTTTATTATTATTATTATTATTATTTTAATTATTTTTATTATTTTATTATTATTAAGTCAAAATTTCTCCAAGATAAAAAGTTGTCATATTACAAAATTGAAGTCCAAATTCAACAAAAGTCGGTCGGCAGTTGACTTTGCATGACAACCACTTACGGTTTCATGCTGAAGGGGTCTTTGCCCGCCTCCGGATTCTTGCCCTTATTGTCGGTCCAGGTGCTTCCGGCAGGGGCAGTCAGGCTGGTGGGGCTGGCCGGTGTCGAGGCGTTCTTACTGTGGATCAGCTGCGCCTGCTGAGGACACGCACCCAATGAAAAAAAGAAACTGACAGCTAGAAGATCATCTATACCTCCTCTTCCGGATGTTCGGCCACTCTGGCTCCTTCATCAATGCTGTGTTGCGAACGCGAGGCCAAGGATTTTTTACGCCGGATGGACCCGCGAGACGAATCTGTGATACTCTGGATCTGTAACGATATGAAGCAATGCCATGGAAGCTTTCCAGCCTAGCTCCCAAACAATTCAGTTCATTTAAGTCACAAGCTTTTTGTCACATGCTAACCTCTCGCTCCATCTCATTCTTGGTCAGATGCATCTGCTTGAGGATCTGGGAACGCTGTTCCATCACCAGCGTCTTTTCGTACGTGTAGGCTGAGATGTCGCCGTCGTGCTAGGATTGGAAGGCAAGATGAGGAGAATATAATAGCACAAAAAAAACAAAGACCACCATCTCACCATCTCCACCACTTCCACCTGAGCATCAATACGTAGGTGATAGAGGAACGTCAGAACGTCCTTTTTCATCTGAATACTGTTGTCATCCATTTGAGCCACGGTGAAAATGCGCATCTTGCACTTCCTCCACACCTGCGGAGAAAGAAGATTGCCAGATGAAGACCCTAAAAAAAAAAAAAATGGTGGGTTTGCATGTGTCACCTTATGCTGACGCAGCAGGAAGGGGAGGAGCATCAACATTCCTCCATCGTGGACGATCCACCACACATCGATGTGGCCTTCGGTGAAGCGCTCGCCGTTGGATGGGTAGCTGGAGATATTTTTGGGAACCAACAAGGCCAAGCTGGCTACTGTGGTCTCCCGGACCACCTCTACACAGAAACATTAGGAAAATACAGCAATGAAGAGCAACGTAGATGGCGTCCCAGAAAGTTCAGAAACATTAATTCCACTTGCCGATGAAATCTCGGAATTGTTGTTGGAACTCGGGTTGTTTCCAGTTACGTGGCCAGCTGACCATCACAGTGTTGTGCTTCAAGCCTCCAAGTCCTCCAACCTGGATCAGGTGGGAGGTCCCATCCCTCAGATTGGAGGACACCACCACTTGGGGGAAGCCCTTCACCTTCTCTGTCTCCATCAGCTTGCGTAAAGACTTGAAAAATTTGTTTTACGTTAGACAGATTCTGTGTTTACTTGCTGAGATGTGTGTTGGGTGACAAAAACCTGGTCTGCCCTTTGGGCCTCTGTATAGTTGTCAAGGAACTTTCCTTGGACCGAGGTGCCAACGATAGTCAGGCCTTTCCCCGCCTTCAGCTGATTGGTTAACGAGATCAGACGAGGCTGCTCGACATTCTGCTCGGCGTCCATGCTGACGAGGACCAGGATCTGAGGCCTGGGCGGAGCGATGAACACATTGAGGATGGTTCTCACCAAATGATGGCAACTTGATTGAGACTGACCTCCAATTCTTGGTATGTGGCGGACCTTCTTCCAACCTCATGAGAGCGAATCTTGCAGCGCTTAGAGAGATGCCGCGTATCCCGTCGCCCCACTCTTTCTCGGCACTGTTACACAGTCATTTATTCGTTTAGCGTGTTTATTTCATGACGGACGTTTCCAACTTCGTCTCCCAGCCCAATGAAAAAACATTTAAAAGTCAAAATAAAACTTCTAAATTGAGGAAACGTGTCTAACCTTTCGGACAATGTAGTATTGCTCCAAATGTTCGTTTAAATTCCTTTAGAAGTCCGTTTTCGCGTGTTAGCACGATCGCGAATTAGCATCTTTTCGCTAACTCGTTAGCTTGCGCAGTACTTCTTGTTGGTGACCGTACTTCGCGGATTTCACTTATCGCGGGTGGTTTTTGGAACCAATTATCCATGATAAACGAAGGATTTCTGTACCACCATAATTACCAACAATAAAAAATAGGAACATAAGTAGTGAATCAAAACAAAATGGACTTTAGGAAATGCTAGAAATCGGGTGGTTTTTGGAACCAATTATCCGCGATAAACGAGGGGTTACTGTATTTATTATAATTATCATGTATTATAATAGATATTAATTAATTAAAAACTAACTAGAATAGACATTTACCATATTAACAATGTATAGAGTGTATTCCTGATTACTTTAATGTTATCATAATTGAAAAAAAAAATATTGAAAAAATAAGAACGTTTCTAAGTGATCCTAAACTTTTGAACGGTAGCTTTTACTTACCCACAAAATTCAATGTATTTGTAGATGCAGGTGGCAATTCCCATGGCAACCATGGCATAATACCAGGAGCAGATGAACATAAGCGCTAGGCATAAACTCATACCCAGGAACGACAGAGCCCTGTGGGGAAAAATAAATTGCATTTTTCATCAAATTGTTCTTATTGTTGGAACTTTGCTCACGGCTTGGTAACTAAATCCCATGTCCAGACGTTGAGTCATAAATTTGAAACATGTAACGCACCAGTGGTAGAACTTAAATCGCGGCCTCCAATTGGGTGTCCTCAGTAAAGTTTGCAGCGCGCAAGCAAGGTTAACAAACATGTAGCACATCAAGAAGAACCTGAAAAAGAAAAATGACCTGGTTAGCATAAACTATGTGCGCTATGTTTGTCGAGAAGACAAAATTACATCGAGAGGATGGGTGCGACGGCATCCAGAGAGGCGATGATGATGCCGATCTCACAAATGCTAGCCGTGAGAAGGAGAGCCCAGGTAGGTTCCCCGTTAGCTTTACCGTGTCCAAACACCTGTAGGGATAAATAACGAGACATTGGAAAATCGTATCTCGCAGAATAAACATCGTCGGAACTCAAATTACTCACTCGAAGAAATGGGATGATACCGTCCCTGGAGATAGCCTGGAGGAGGCGTGGTGCTCCGGTTAGACTTTGTAGTCCGGCTCCGCAGGTGGAGAAAAAGGATCCAAAAACAATAACCCAAGGAGATGGCCATGCCAGAGTCCCAATCACCAGGTTCCCATTGACTCCTTCGCCAAACCTGAAAGGTGAAGATAAAAGATTTACGGGTTTACCTACACTTTGGAGGACTGCGTCCAACAAGGGCCACGTACTTGTCCCTCAGGACCACACCTTCTATACAAGCACCGAAGAGCACCACACAGGAAATATCTGATTCAAAAGTCTCTTGAGGAATATATGATTTGAAATGTTGAGCGAATAACGACAAAGAAATGATTTTTACAAACCACAGCTGCTTAGTGAAGGATACAAACAGTAGATGTGGTGGTGATGGCTGCAATGGTGCCGATGGGGATGGACTTCTGAGCGTCACGTAGGTCTCCAGAGCGGTTGGAACCGGCCATGATACCTGAGAAAAAACCTGGATTTGTACTGCATGTTGGACCATTTGGCATTTAATTTGAAGGACAACCTGCGCCACAACTTAGACCAGCTTTCGGCTGTTTTAAAATTCAGCCACCAAACTGTCAAGTTAATATTAATTAATAATATCAAGCATGCTTCTAACCTGTGACAGATGGAAAGTAAATTCCCACCAAGAGTGTGAAGAAACTGGTGATGTCGGCCAGCACAAAGCGGTTCGTGGCGGAAGCAGAACTGTCAGGGTCCACTTGGGATGCCAAGCCTCTCTTCTCTACGATCATCCCTTTTTCCAAATAATTCCCAAACAGGTTTTCTGGAAGAGGAAGGAAATTAAACGCCTCAATTTTTATTTTTTTTATTTTTTGGAGGGGTGGGGGGGTGATTGTTACCTGCCAGGATCCCACTGGTGACCCCCGGAATGCCTTGTATCTCCGTGACGTTATTATCGTTGAAGTAGTCATCGCAAGTAGCGTTGATGTTCTCGGAATCGCAAAAAGAGCGCCACAGTTTGGTGGTGACCGTCTCGTTGTCGATTTCAATCACCTTTGCGCAGACGTCGTATCCCTTGGAGACAAGAGTTCGATTTCCCAGGAGGCAAACCCTGCAGGCAAGGAGATGAACGACACCTTACACACTCGCAGAAAATCCATCATCAGAAATGTCCATTAGACTGACGGGAAGACCGGCGGGTCGATGGCGGTCTTGATGACTCCTGCGTAGACAGCCACGATGGAGAGGATGACACAAGCCAGGAAGAGCAGCGCCAGTTTGTTGACATACTTCACCCCCACAAACACCACCAGAGCCATGAAGCTTAGGACAATAGTTCCGTACACCCGCATATTATTGAGGAGGGCCGCCTCTGCTTCCAGACCTTCCAGACCTTCGATCTTGAAGATAGCTGCTTGAGGGATAATGTAAATCTGACAGATGGGAAGATGGTTCAAGGCATGGGAAGGAGAATGGAGATATGATAGCACCATCATTGTTGATTTACCAGCAAGATTTCGATACAACCGAGGATGTACATGGCGCCGGCAAACGTGGTGCCCAAGTAGAAACAAATCCCAACAGCTCCACCAAACTCAGGCCCAAGTGAGCGGGAGATCATGTAATAGGAACCTCCAGCTAGGAGAACAAAATCTCAGTCAGTCAAGTCAGAATGAAATATTAGCGATTTCAAACATCTTCTCACCCGGGACCACTCCGTTTGTAGCAATGGCGCTCATGGAGATCGCCGTGAGCATCGTCTGAAACACAATAAAAAAAGAAAATTGGAGCAACCGGCGGAAGAAGAAGTCAATTCAAGAAAAGTTCTTTGACGATCACTGCCGTAGCTAGGATGTTTTTCTTGGGGGCGGGGCATATCTCAGGGGGCCCACATTTTTTTTTTTTTTTTTACAAACCAAAACATTCTTTGATAATGTTGATTTTGGCGGGTGGGGTGGCAGTGCCCCCACCGGCCCCCCCTACACTAGCTCCGCCCCTGACGACAATTAACCAACTGTTGTCTCGCCTACTCTGCTAATTTATCTAATAATGCTTGCCGGTAACTCATAACAGAAAACGTGCTCTCGCAATTCCCGACAAATCCATTTTTATCCACTGCAGACATTGCGGGAGACATTCTTTTCTAAACATTTCATGGATTGAAAGGATTTAAGTGGAATTTTCAGGAAATGCTCAGTTATATTGCTATTTTGTTGTGGTCGCAAGAACTTTTTAGAATATAAACAAAAACCTTCATTTTACACCAGCAGCCTGCGACAGATGTAGCAGAAGGACACGGTGGGCTTGTCGCTGGCTTTAGTGGCTAAATATTTTTACATCAGGATTTAGCAGGTCACCTTCAACATCGGGATAATGCACATTAAAATCATGCACGGTAGCTTAAAACGTCATCTTGTGTCGAGAACACGCTTCTGTTATAAATCCAAATGATCTATTCAAAGCTGACATGAATCACCGAAATGTGGACGAGTGTTTGCCAATCAATATTGAGCCAAGGAACATATTTCTTTTTATTGAAAATAGCTCAGCAAAAAAAAAAAAATTTACAATGCTGAAGTGATGGAAGTTGTCTGGTTTTTATTTATCAAAAAATGTGAATTGAATATTTTTGCCTAAAATTCACAGAAGATGAATTCACAAAATACATTACTTTAAGTCGGTAAATATGTTTTTTAATTAATTTAGTCAAATTTGATCATTTCAGTGCTTAAGAATGTTCGACGTGCACGTCCACTCACTGTGGAGCAACACATGAAGACGATTATGAAGGAACCGAGCACGCCTCCAATCCCGACCATCCAGGTCATTCGCAAGAAGAGGATCACACCAAAAATATTCTGAATACATGGCAGGTAAACACCCATCAGAGTTCCCAGTTGGGGCGCCTGACAAACACAAACGGGGGAACAACGTGAAAGAAAAATAATTGTCACTTTTTTTTTTTTTTTTAATAATAAAGCTAAATAAATAAATGAATAAATGAGTGAATAAATAAATGAATAATTAATTAAATAAATGAATGAATAAATAAATACATAAATAAATAAAAGAATGAATGAATAAATAAATAAATAAATAAATAAATAAATAAATAAATAAATAAATTTTAATAACAAATTTAGTTTTGTTTTTCTCGCTGTGCGGTTTGCATTCACTCCTCTACCTTGACAGTTTTTTTGGACGGACGTGCGCCTTCCTCGTTGTTCTCTGCCTCCTCATGCTCTTTGCTCCCCGTTGGCAAGTTGGAGTAGTTGGCCAGGCTGCTGAGCAACGAGGACACCATCGGGCTGGTGTCCATCTCCTCCTGTAAGCACACACACATGCACACACACACGGCTATCCATGTATGCTCTCAGATGGTAATTTTGCTGGCCAACAAATGTCTCCGACCTCAAAGAGGGCCATGTTCTTGCCGTCGTACTGCTGGCTCTTCTCCACATCGCAAGAGGCATTGCTGTTAATGAAAGGACTGCTCTCCTTGGGGTTTCCATCACCTGAGACAACAATCAATGTCTTTAAATGGTGGGAATATAATATATATTGATTACACTCCCATGTGCATGACCTTGACTTCATCTCTGCCTTTTGTCAATCCTATTTTGGCTTATAGGTTGGAAGGAATGCTTGTGAGCAGGCGACAAATGAGGATGGACCTTTGCCATCTTCTGTTCCAGCAGGATGCTCCTTCAACATCTTACATGGTCTTACATTGACCAGGTCCAGAGTGCCCCAAGTTAAAAATATTTCTGTGACACCGCAGGTTTGAATTTAAAATGCGATGCAGATTTGTACCCTTCATCTGACACGGCGCTTACAAAATGGACATTTTATTCCAGCTTTTAAAAGCTTAATAGGACGTCGGCCCCGGGGGATTATCCAGCAGCTGCCCGAGGCCGCAAAATTCGACATTTGCATGTGAGCAAAAAAATGCACCAATCAGCGAGCTCGAATTACATCAATATTACATCAATGACGTCAGATCCACAAATACCTCGAATTTCACGTCTGTTGAGACAATATTGTCGTGCAATGGAAACCACTGAAATGCAAAATGGCTGGTGTCGTAGCTCAGTGTGAGGATTAAATGAAACTTCTCATTGCTTTCCTTCTGGATGGCAGACAAACTTTCTCAGATGAGTGATCCCAGTGACTTGGAAGTGACTTTGGAATATAGCGAGGCCAAGCCATATTCTCAAGTACTGAAACAAACCAGGACAGAAACCCAAGTGAAGTAAACATGATTTATGACTGGACCATTTGTTTATAATATAAACAAGAAGGGGTGTCAAACTAATTTTTTTCACGTGCCGCATTGTAGTCATAGCTTCTTTCGGAGGGCCATTATGATTGTCAATCCAAATAAATATATAAATAATATATTATATACAGTAAAAGCTACGAAACAAACTGACAAATAACTCGTTTTTAAATCAGACGAGTAAAAACTGGTCAAATATTTAAAAAATTAAAATATATTATTAAAAGTGAAGACAATTCACAATTCTAGTAATGACACACGAATTTGATGCACGATAAAATTATGTGCCCTTGAGTTTGACACCAGTGGTTTATATGAACGAGTCGTTCCATTTTAATTTTAATTTAATTTTATTTATTTATAATCTTCACTTCAGCGCAACCTCGTATGCCGAGATTCGAACCCAGAACCTCAAAACTGTGAGGCAAATGCGCTCACCACGTTTTTAATCCACTATACAGGAAATGGATTGTGTAAATGAAGGGAATATGTCAAGACCTCCGTAATCCAACTTTGACTTTCTGACCTACTCGCTCGACATAGATTAAAGTCACGATTTGACACACTCCACATCCAAGTGGAGTAATTGAAGAGGGAATAAAACACATTGTGAGGATTACTGAACATCTCTTGACAAGATTTATCCTCCGCACATTCCTTGATGAAATTTGCATTCCCAGCTGGCTAGCTTGATTACAAGCACCTGTGGCTAAACCGGCTTGTTACTTTCTTGACCCGGATTTGACACCTCTGGTAAGCAGCAGTTTTATTACTTATTTATCGCAGAGGTTAAAGAAAATAAGCCTGTTGTTAAAATGTCTGAGCACATGTGTTGGTAGTTTTCAAATCCATTTCGTTAATGTTGTAACGCTGGGACACAGATGCTACTCGTTAGCTTAGCTCTGGTGGTTAGCGTTGTTTGTTAGCATTGAGCTAAATGGAGCGAATGCGGGTCGATGGGGCTTTTTTCCTGATTCATGAAAATTATTACTGGGCAATCGGAGAAATGGATTCCTATTCACATGCTCGTGGATAGCCTTGTGACATCTGGCGAGTGGATTAGTTTGTTTCCTTGAAATAAAAGATGAATCCTGGAAACGGTTTCAGACCATTGAGTTTATTAAAGCAGCGGGTGGTAGCAAACCTTAGCAAAGTCTTTTATGTGTATTTCACTCTAACTTTGTATAATTACATTTATTTGGAAACATTTCTGTGTATACAATATATTTTCAATTAATTTTTTATTCGAATGAGTTGCATAACAGTTTGAAGCAAAGCCTCACCCCTGATCCTACATTAAGCGCACATGCTGCCATTTTATGCTCTTATATAAACGCTGACAAATATTTGTCATTGAAATGACCTTTGCTCTCTTCCACAAGCTGCTGCAGATAATTTGAGGGGCTTTGAACCTTTTGAAAAATTGGTAATACACTAAAATGAAGGTTCGTACGGACTACAGCTTTATTGCTGATCCAAAAAAAAAAAAAATCAGTGAGGGTGATTTTCTTATTGAGATCTATAATTTTGTGAAAGGTCGGGTTTTGCAGTCGTGATGTTCAATTTTGGACCTGTTTATTTTTTGTCTTATCATCTGGAGTTTTGCCACGTACTGTAGGTTCACCGACCTTAACCTCCACTCCACTGTTTTGAATCCTGAAACTTTTTTTTAGCCTTGAGGTCATGAGCTGCCAGTATTAATAATAAATCAAAGTGAAAATGAAATGAAAACAAATGAAGTTCCAAATGAGTGTCAGCAAAAAATCTAATAAATAAAAAATCCCCACACCCTTCAGTCTTTAGCTAGAAATCATTTCTTCAGGTTTTTGCTTTATTATGTTCAAGAAAGATTTTTCTTGCTTTCATTTTTTGCCATTATATAAAAGAGGTATTTGATCAGGGGTGTGTAGACTTTTAATATCTACTGTACCGCAAGTATCTTTAAATAAAATGACGTGCAATTATGGATGACAGGTAGGTGTTCCATTCATCTGGTATCGTATAGCAGGATAATTGAGGGGAAAGTCGAGGTAAAATAATCTTCAAAATTTGGCAGTCGGTTGTTGAACCGCCGTTGGTTCAGCTCTGACAAATTGCTTACTTAACCTTGCAGTCGCTCCAGTCAATCTTATTGATTGCAACCAATCACCCGAGCCTCTCGTGGGATTTGTCTCGACTTTTTATCTCGCCTGCTTCTTTTACTCAGGAATGAATGGAAATAATCAAGGACCATCTCCCTGGTGGGATTCATCACGTGTTGGCTCCTCCTGCAAAGACTGATTGCGATCCACCCGCATGTCAGTGCACCTGGTGTGATGTGCTTCAACTCTTGACCAGGTCAGTTGCTACTTTACAAAACAAATGTGTACTTTTGTTTTGCGTCATGTGATTGACTCTCCTCCAGCACATTCTTTAGTTTGCATTATGGCTGTCCAGACTTATTTTTTCTGAGGGCCGCATACAGAAAAATAGACATGATGTAAGGGCCCATTCATTTTTTAGATGAAGTATGGGAAAAAATAATTTCATTTAAAAATTATATATGTGTATCTATATATATATATATAAATAATAATTTAATAATAATTTAATTAATCTATATATAAATAATTTAATGATTTAATAATTTAATTTAAAAAAATATATATAATAAATATTATATATATATATATATATATATATATGTATATATTTAATAATTTAATTAATCTATATATAAATAATTTAATGATTTAATAATTTAATTTAAAAAAAAATATATAT